>NC_143478.1:21110665-21410665 GCF_027475165.1 Benincasa hispida
AATTAATACAAACATCGCAAGTTTCTTAATTGCATTAAAGATATAAGTACGGTTCCGCTTTTCCCTTGGCATACACCTCTCGATGATTGGCCACGTTCCCACATCTCTATGGTGAAACAGGGATGAACGTAATGAATGCAAGGTTGCTTTCATCTCTGGAAGTACTACTCGCTTTAGTTAATGCATTCTTCTAACCTTCTCTCAACAGATCAGAATGACATCTTCACTTCTGCTCTCGCAGATGAAGATGTCATCTAGCATGCTTTAGCTAAATGCATTTATCTCTTTATCACAGATTAAGTTACTCATTTAATCGATATTAATTACCAAGGTTTTAAGAAAACTTCATGAAGAAATCGATAAACGGAGGAGCAGAAATAGACAGAGAAGTAGAAATGGAAACGATCGAGACATTCAATAAAACTATTTAGCGTCTGATACATGATTTGTGAATGAAGAGATTAAGAAGATGAAATACACTTGATGAAAATAGAGTTAGAAACAAATACAAATGAGCGCCAACGTCTTAGCACCGATCTGGATGGAGATTTACTTGTCGGTGTGGATGGATCATGCGGAAGGATGAACTTCCCTCTCAGGCTAACTCAACCGGTAGTAAGGATCTGAGCACAAAGCTTCACGGCGGGGATCTAGCAAAATCGCACTGAGACTCACCTCTCAGCCGTGCCTTTTCTCTTCCCGGATTTCTTCCGATCCGTACTCAGCTCAGCCTCTCTCTCAATAATTCAACAACAATTGACCCTCGTATCAATTATACTTGCCTCAAGTATATCTTCTCTGAATTCTATGGGGGTATTTATAAGTGAAAAGGTTTGACTCTTGGCTTGTGGACCCCACTTTTTGTTATGGAAATTTCGAAGATGGAGGAATAAATATTCTTTCTGTTATGCAATCAGACCGTAAATTCTGCACAACGGCTAGTTGTACACATGACGCAATCCTCCGCCTTTGCATTGCTCAGCTGCATCTTTCGATCGGTTGCTCGCATGCGGTATTTTATTTATTACCACATGCGATTGAAATTCAGCTTGGGATCGACTGTCGCATTGCGCTATCATTACGTTAATCGTCTCTTCATTGATGATTGACGGGCGCAATGTAACCGAGATGCGTTGTTCAGTTTCTCGTTGAGCCTTGATCACAAGAGGTGACTTGGTTTCCTTCAAAACAAAGTAAAAAATATCCTCTTCTACCATCTTGACAATGTTAGTGGGTGTAATTGCGTTAATTCATAATTATTGTATTTCTGAGCTAATTTTCATACAATCAATGCATTTTCCTTCTCTTTTGGCTGCAATATCTAGATAAGGTAGCATAAATAACTTGTATTTCTACAAGTTATCACACCCCCAAATTTAGATATATGCTTGTCCTCAAGCATATCTTCTACTAAGAAAATAATGCTAAATTCCTCTCCTATATTTTTGCGTCGATTGGCTGCTCTGAATGTTACACTCAAGCACATTTCTTAACAATGCAATTTCCTTCTATCCTTGTTAATTCTGAACAAAGCCCTACTTTATTCTTCTATATAACAAAATTCTGCTCAAAGATGCTTTTCTAGTTTTGAAAACATAATGTTTATCTCTTCTTTGTCAAAATAACTTGATATGTCTATATGCAGTGGTCAAACTTTGCATTATTTAATAGAGATTGTTGGTCATGGTTACACTCTTCATTTTGGTTTGTTCCCACGGGTATCATGCGAACATCCAACTACGGTTGTGTGCCAATTTCAATTTTAACTCATGATATTCAGAGGAATTGTCTCTTACATTCTTTTATTTTCTCTTTTATTGCATTGTTCTTGGAAACCCACCTTCGTTTTGGCTTGCTCCTATGGGTGTCATACGAACATCCAACTACGAGCAGGCTCCTTTCCCAACTAAGCTTTTATCAAGTTGGGAACATTTTTGGAGTTTGGAATAATTTTTTTCAAACAAAAAATGAACGCATTTTCTTAATCATCTCATATTCTTGATCTTATCTGCTCAGACCTTCCCATCCCCAAATTTAAAGATAAGCAAGGTCCTCATTGCGTTGTTTGGATAGACTAGACAAACACTTAGAATAAAAATTCCAAAAAGAAGATTTGAGCAGAACTTTGTAAGATAATAGGTAAAGTACTGCTAAACTAAGAATTAACTAAGTGTTGGTCAGAGTTTACAAAGTATGGGAAATTTTCTAAGTATAAACATATTTACATCATGGCAACGCAAT
This sequence comes from Benincasa hispida, assembly GCF_027475165.1. Classification (NCBI taxonomy): domain Eukaryota; kingdom Viridiplantae; phylum Streptophyta; class Magnoliopsida; order Cucurbitales; family Cucurbitaceae; genus Benincasa; species Benincasa hispida. Next base: position 21,112,907 of record NC_143478.1, read on the forward strand.
GAATAATGCAACAATAAAAGATCAGAACATCACAAATATTGACAAAGGATGATAAAGAAAAAAGCACAGGCAGAAAGAAGTGAATATGTACTCAATTGTATTGAATATTAATAAAGTATACAAAGAATTAAAAATTAACGCAATACAAACTTATTGTATTCAATTAATGAATTGAATAAAAATATAGAATGGCCGCAAAAATGTAAAACTTATTGTTGAGGAGCCGGAGGATCTGGAGGAGGGTTCTGAGGTGGTACTGCAGGAGCTTCTTCAAAATTTAGTTGCTGCTTGAGATGCAGAGGCACCATGAGACCATGAAGATAAGCTGTGAGAAAGTTAAAGTACTCATGGTTTCGCTCCGCAATCTATCTTTGATGGCAATGGACTTTAAAAATATTGCACTGAATATTGATCAACGCCTCCCTTGATGTGGTAGCATTGCGCTGTATATCATCAATTTGCTCCATTACCACCTCAAATCTTTGGTTGAAGAAGGCTTGTTGTTGAGCAAAGAGTTGTTGCTGTTGGGAAAAGAGGGACCACATTTCAGCTAACTCTACAGCCAAAGAAGGGATGGAAGGTTGCGCCTGCAATGTCTCGCCAGCATCGTGTTGGGGTTGGGCAGAGGTGCCTTCACCCAAATCATGTGGGTCATCAATATGCGGCGGTGGAATGGAAGGTTGTGGTGATGAAGCTGCATGTGAGTAAATTGGTGGGTATGCGGTTGGAGAATTTGCAGTGAGAAGAAGGTTGGTGAAATGCTCATGGAGTGGAGAAGAAGGTTGTGCGGGTGAGCTCGAAGGGCTTGCAGGGTGGATAACTAAGGGTAAAGGGTCCAAAGGTTCAGGATCTTACGTTGTTTCTTCTTGGACTTTCCCTTTTCCCTTATCATCTCTGCATTGTCTCTTTAGCCTGGGTTCTTGCGGCACATTGAGATCGATTGCGGGCCTCTTTAAAGGTAACTCTAGGCAATGTGGGGAGTCTTTGAGGAGCAGCCTCAGGATTTTGATATTGATGAGGCCATGGACTTTTTGCATGGGTTCTTCCTCAATGCCTACCCCCACTGATAGGCATAGACTTGAGATAGTCCATGGAAAGAAATATTGTCCTCTAATGTGCCCCACAAAGCCTCAAATTTGACTTGCGATCAACCGGCCCACATCGATTGGAATGCTGTGCGCAATGCAGTATGCGGCCATAACTCGATCCCTTGAAATGGTCTTATCATGGGAAGTTGGGATCAACTGCTTCTTAACCAGATAAACCCAAAGCCTTGCCTCTGGAAGAAGAGTCTTGGACGCCTGGGTCTTGATGCCTTTTAAAGAAACCGACCACTTCGTGCCCGATTGCATTAATACTCGCAGTGCATCTTTCAACTATTGTTCTGCGGGATCATCAATGATTTTGTTACCCAGTGCATCTGGGTTATCCTTTATTTGGTATAGTTCATTGATGTCCTTTGCGCTGAAAGGCACCACTTGTCGTTTTATGGTCACCACATCCCTGGTGCCATGTAGCCGTCCATGGTAAAAGTCGCATACTACCTTGAGAACAATAATGGTTGGGCACCAGCAAAATGTGTCCCAGCCATGCTCCACGATCACGCTCGTGATAAGGTCAGGTAGTGGCGTTGGTGCAGGGTAAAAGCCCATCTTCATCAACAAGTCATCATTTTCTTTCTTTTTGGATGGACGTGCCTTTGCCAACGCGGGCTTGCTACTTTTTGCGACCGCTTTGCCCTTTCGTTTGGGCAACGCAAGGTAGGATTGTTGCCTTTGTTTTCTTTCTCATTCCTTGCGTTGTTCCTCATTCTCTCGCTTGGCAAGTTCCTTGCCCTTCTTCTTCTGTAAATGCCTTCTATTAGCTTCGCGCTTCTTCTCCTTCTCTTCTTCCAATTTCCTTTTCTCTTCTTCCTTCTTCTTTTTCTCTTCCTCTTCTTCTTCTCTTTCTTCTCTTTCAAACTCCTCCACAAACTGCTCAGAGGCCAACAAAAGTCATTATTCCTCTTCAATTCGCCTGATTTCTTCAAGCCTTGAGATCTCGTTATTGCGGAGAACTTCCTCATATGCAGTTTTCTTCTTCTATCACCTTCTATGGTGATGAGTTTTGCCTGCTCCATTTTCTCTTGTCTCTCTTCCTCTTCCTTCCTTCTCCTTTCCTTTTCTTCTATTGCGATGATCATTCTTTGAGGGTCAACAGTAGACCCTCGCGGCGCATTCTCCCTGCAACGCCGCATCAGGGGGGTATCTTCTCCTTTTTCGCCTTCCTCTGCCGCAACCATTTCCGTTGTTTTATGTTGCGCTGGCTCCATCAATTGCGTTGTTCCCCCCTATCCTCCCTTATAGATGTTGATTCACCATCATTTTCCGGGCTCACAGCTCTCTGCTTCTTTTCTTCTTCCTTTTTTAGGCACCTTTCTTCACGTCGGTGCATTCTTCTTTCTTCCATCTCTTTCTTCTTCCTCTCCTTCTTCTCTTCCTCATCTTCATCATCATTCTTCTTCTCTTTATTTTTTTTCTCCTTGCGATGATGAGATGGCTTAGCTTCTCCAGCCTTTCTCCCTTTTCTTTTCTTTTTTTTCTTTTCCTCTTCAGCTCCTTCTAGTTGCATCTCCATTGTAACTACGTCCATCCCAACTTCAGGAGTCTCTATCACAACTTCAGCCTCCTTAGTCTCCTCCACCGCAAATCTGGAGGGTACGTCATAGGTTTCTACGTGGGCAATTACCTCAGGAGTCCCTAAGGTTAGAGTGTCTCTTCCTGCCTCTTTTTCAACCACCACTGCCTCCACCACCACCATTTCTTCGGCCATCGCCGCCTCTTCAGCCACCACTGCCGTCACCTCCTCCATGGATAGTTGTTGGTTTACAACCCATGCCTCGGGTAATCCCCCTCCTTGCTCCAAATAACTCAAAATGTTGCCAAACACTTCCTTGTCATCACGCCTCTTCTTCTCGCTCTCAGTTGAGACGGCAGGAGTTGGAACTGTGGTATTTTCAATGCTGTGCCCCCTCTTGAACTGCGGAGGCTGGACGGACAATGGGTTTCTTCGGGTTCTACTGGCAATTCTTGAGACGGTATGGGGTTGGGTAGCAAGCCTGCAACTGGCAACAAGGAATGCTGCCTCTCGCATGGCGATTTGGTCAGAGGAAGGGGTTGAGGGTGAAGCAGAAGATTGAGAAGCTTGGTCAGCCATGGCTAGTAAGCTAGGGAAGACTGAAAAATTTGCTAGGGTTTTGGGAAGAAGAAGGCTTCGTATGCCGACGCTAGGGGTTTTTAGAGTGCAAATGAGGTAAAAAACTCACAGACGGTGAAGGGTTTCTTTTTATAGGTTGGGCCGCAGTGGACCCAACGCGATTTTTGCGGTGATAGGCCTCGAGAAGCTCAAAAGGCTCGTCGTTCAAACTTCCCTCATTTATGAAATTTCAAAAAATCGTCTTTTCGTCTGCAGAATCATCATTGCTTTGGGATACAAAACAATTGGACTTCTCAAGTGCAAAAAGAATTTTCTTCAATATTTTATTTGAATGGACGCAATGTAAAGATTAACGCAATGTGCTCATCAACGTAAATGCATCTTCGCAGAGGACGGGCAACATCGTATACATCCCCGCAACACACCCCATAACTAACACATTTCTGGAGGACACCTCAACATAGTGCATTTAGCTAAAGACAGGCAAAGGACATATACGCGCGCAACACACCCCTCAGTTCAATGCATTTAAGTTGGATGAACGCAAAGCGCGTCTTGCTTGGTTCAAGATGCGTCCATTATCACCTTGCATACTTGTTGTTAATTGTTTCATTTTATTTATTTTATTTTATTATTATTTTTTCATCAATGCAAATTGCTAAGACTTCGGCAATAAATTTCCCTTTATTTCTCAATCATTCACTAATTAAGAACCAACGCATTAATTACAGAAAAGTTAAAAGAATTAAAGATGGTATAAAAATAAATGCAATGGAAGTAAATGAAGAATTAATTCATAAATTCATGAAATGAATTAAATGTAGAAGTAAAGATAAAATTCAAGAATTCAATAAGACAGAAATTAAAGAAAGCATTAAACATAGTTGTGAGATATGGATCGGAAGATGCGTTTCTTTGAATTAGTGCAACCCACATCTCTGTAGGCAATCCGGCTTGCCTGGTCAATGTTCTAGGGACATTGCTCCTTTCCATTGGATCCTGGGGCTTCTGAGTTGCTGGGCAACGTTCCTGGTGCTCTGTTTCTCAGCTCAGATGCCAGGTGGCTCACTTAGATCTCCAAGTTTCGAATTGAAGACGTCTGCGCTTGCATCACTGCGTCATTTTTATCTTTATATTGTTTCAGCAGGGTCTCCAATGAGCTTTCAGAGGTGTTTAATGATGAGGGTTGCTGGTTATGCGATTTCCTTGGTTGCCCCTGGTTCTAGTTATGGTGAAAACGAGGATTTCGTCGACTACCACTCTGATGGTTGATTGGCCCCCCTTGGTTAGGATTGCCTCCCCACTCGAAGTTAGAACTGCTCCTCTAGCCAGAATTGTAGGTGTTGCTGAAGGGGTTGTTTTGGATGGCGCATACTTGCTGGGCACATTTCTGTTACATAAGCCCCTCCACAATTAACGCAACTTATTGCGGCCATTTGAGTCGATGTAGTGGGTTGCACTGATTGTTGGGAGATGGCTCCTTGATTGATTGCCATCGATTGAAGGATCGAGGTCATCACGGCCATCTGAGCAGCCAACGTGGTTATTGTCTCCGCAGGGAAAATGGCATTCTTTCTTCTTTCGGTGCCTCGGCCTCCATAGCCATCATCAATCCAGTCATCCATGTTCCGTGATATACGGTCAAGGATGACTTTAGCCTCAGTATACATTTTTTCCATAAAACCTCCTGCCGCGGAGGCATCAGCAACAGCCTGCGTCGATCTGTTCAGGCCGTTATAAAAGGTCTCCATCAAAACGCAATCGGGTATCCCGATATGCGGGCAGTTTTTCACCAATCGTCTAAATCGCACCCAGGCGGTGCTCAGGGTCTCATTCTTCATTTGCTCAAAGTTCAACACGTCCTTTCGTCGCCTTGCGTTGACGGCCGACTCAAAGTTCACCTTGCAGACCCCCAAATTGCCCTGCATTTTGGATCATTTGTAGCATGACCGACTTTATTTCGAACCTTGCGTTCTCCTCAACAATAGGCCTCGAAATCCCAAGCAAGAAAATAGGATCCTGCACTGGCCTAATAGCCTCTTGATTTACTATGGGAACCGCATAGTTGTTATTATCTGCCATACTCGCTGCTTTCTTTCGCCTTATCCGATTCTAACATGCCTGTGCGCGAAAGGTATGTCGATCTCAAGGTCAGCTTTGAATTCTGGTTCAGCACCAGTACTTATAAACCGTCAAGCTGCTCTCCACATTGAATAGCCAGTACAATGAGATTTGTCCTGCAAATACCATAAACACACTCAAACAATAAACTGTTAACCAATCCCCAGCAACAATCCCCGGCAACGGCACCATAAACTTATTGACATAAATATTAATCTAATCTACAAGTCCATGTTCCTGTTACCAATTCCCCGAAAAAGGCGCCATAAACTTGTAACGCAAATTTTATGAATGTTTCTATCTTAGGCATACGCTTAGCGATATATGATGATATGTGATACTACTTCTAGTTATTTGTTATTAACGAATGTTTTTGTAGTATGTTGTGCGTTTCACAAGTTTTCTTGCGTTGAAACCAAGTATAATTTCACCGCAAGTTTCTCGGTGTGATCCGAGGTCGAACACAGGGACTGTTTTAAGTTATTGCATTATGCTTGTGATACATGCGAACAGGGGGTTTTCAATTTATAAAAGAATTTGTGTACAAAAAATTAAACATGCAATAAAGTAAAGTAAAGTGGTAAAAATGCGATAATAACATAAATTGCGCTAAAGTAAATCTAAGCTAAGATGATACAAGATACAGGTTTCATGGTACAAGATACTAAGGTTAAGGCTGGCTGTGAAGATTATGCAAAGATTGTGTAATGCGGTGACAAGTCTTATGTACGAAGCAAAAACAAAAAAGATAATTAATACAAACATCGCAAGTTTCTTAATTGCGTTAAAGATATAAGTACGGTTCCGTTTTTCCCTTGGCATACACCTCTCGGTGATTGGCCATGTTCCCATATCTCTATGGTAAAACAGGGACGAACATAATGAGCGCAAGGTTGCTTTCATCTCTAGAAGTACTACTCGCTTTAGTTAATGCATTCTTCTAACCTTCTCTCGACAGATCAGAATGACATCTTCACTTCTACTCTCGCAGGTGAAGATGTCGTCTAGCATGCTTTAGCTAAACGTATTTATCTCTTTATCATAGATTAAGTTACTCGTTTAATCCATATTAATTACCAAGGTTTTAAGAAAACTTCATGAAGAAATCGATAAACAGAGGAGTAGAAATAGACAGAGAAGTGGAAATGGAAATGATCGAGACATTCAATAAAACTATTTAGCGTCTGATACATGATTTGTGAATGAAGAGATTAAGAAAATGAAATACACTTGATGAAAATAGAGTTAGAAACAAATACAAATGAGCGCCAATGTCTTAGCGTCGATCTGGATGGAGATTTGCTTGCCGATGTGGATGGATCGTGCCGAAGGATGAGCTTCCCTCTCAGGCTTGCTCAACCGGTAGCAGGGATCTGAGCACAGAGCTTCACGGCGGGGATATGACAAAATCGCACTGAGACTTACCTCTCGGTCATGTCTCTTCTCTTCCCGGATTTCTTTCGATCAGTACTCAGCTCAGTCTCTCTCTCAATAATTCAGCAGCAATTAGCCCTCATATCAATTATACCCGTCTCAAGTTATCTTCTCTAAATTATATGGGGGTATTTATATGTGAAAAGCTTTGACTCTTGGCTTGTGGACCCCACTTCTTGTTATGGAAATTTTGAAGATGGAGGAATAAATATTCTTTCTGTTATGTAATCAGACCGTAAAATTTGCACAACGGTTAGTTGTACATATGACGCAATCCTCCGCCTTTGCGTTGCTCAGTTGCATCTTTCGATCGGTTACTCGCATGCGGTATTGTATTTATTACCGCATGCGATTGAAATTCAGCTCGGGATCGAGTGTCGCATTGCGCCATCATTGCGTTAATGGTCTCTTCATTGTTGATTGACGGGGGCAAGGTAACCGAGATGCATTGTTCAGTTTCTCGTTGAGCCTTGATCGCAAGAGGTGACTTGGTTTCCTGCAAAACAGAGTAAAAAATATCCTCTTCTACCATCTTGACGATGTTAATGGGTGTAATTGCATTAATTCATAATTATTGTATTTCTGAGCTAATTCCTTCTCTTTTGGTTGCAATATCTAGATAAGGCAACATAAATAACTTGTATTTCTATAAGTTATCACCTTTCACAACTTAACTCTTATCAACATGGGTTTCCCCATTGCATTGACAGTGGAGTTGTTATTCTCAAAATTCTCACTTTTTTTTTTTTTACATTGAAGGATCTCAATGTAATGAACACAATTTCTCCGAGATCACTGCCACCCCCAAACTTAGAGGTTGGCAGCGTTCTCACCACAAATCTAAAAGCAAAATTACAGGAATGTGGTAACAAACGTTTGAGCGAAGGTTTGCACAAAATAAAACTTAAAGACTTTCAAATTTTGAAGAAGCTATTAAAAGTAAGGAGTGCCTTGCGATGCTTAGTTAGAAGATGCAGTGAATTATATGTACCATCATAGAAACACCGCAAAGCAACGCAATCGAAAAAGAAAGAATTTCAAAAGGATAATGCATAAAGGATAACAAGAAAAGAACCTTAGGCGAAATAATGCATGCGATCATGCGTTGGAATTCACACGATCGAAGCCATGCGTTGAAGGATGAAAGGAGTTCTTTGATCGTACTGCGTACCGAGGAGACTTATTGTTGCACCTACAAAGAGAAAACGCACCACAACCAAGGAAGTAGCCGCATATCCAAAATAACAATAAACATCAAAATAAACTAAACTATGAAAGCAAGGTAAAGATAGAGTAGAAGACGTCCCTGGAAAAAAATTTGAGTGTTGTCACCGCAAGGAGTCTTCCATGCAGGAGATTACTCTCAACTGCTTGGGTCAAGGAGCTTACCCTGGCCATTGGAACTTCCAGCAATTGTTGGGCACATGTTGGCCACCATGTACTTAGAATTACCTTCAGCTCATGCAACTGATTACCCTTTTACCTTAGGGTCAATACTGGCTTTCAGCGCATCGCCTACACTTCAATATTAGTTGCAACTTAATCGTACAAGCTCTGATACTCCCAAGATAAAAAGGTTGCTTGCAGAGACACAAAACTTAACAAACAATTAGCTGCCAAGTCCCCGGCAACGGCGCCAAAAACTTGATGACGGAAAATTAGAGGTCAATTGCGATGCATGTTCCTTGGACGCAATAAGCGATGCATGTTCTTAAGGTATGCGTTGATTGTCATGCATTGGTGGTCCTGCGTTGGACTTACAATATATGTTAACAAATGTATGCGATGACCATGCGTTCCTATCACAAGTTTTCTTACGCTCATGCCAAGTATAACGCGAACGTAAGTTTCTCGGATGATCCGAGGTCGAACACAGGGACTTGTAGCTAGATGAATGCGGTAATGTGCATGCGGCGGTTGAATAAAAGAATGGTGGAGGGGTTTCTATGTAACACTACTCCTACTTCTAACTAACAGACAATGCCATGAGAATATGAATGAGAGGTAGAGACACGACAACTATTGAAAAGAAGTAAATGGATGGAAAAATAGATAAAAAGTGGAGATGTCTTCATTGCAACCCTTAAGAGTGACTGCAAGGGCAACCTTAGTTAACGCAAGCTATGCGATCATGCTACACACACTTGAGCCTAATTCTAGGACGTATGTGATGTATATGCAATAGTGCCAGGAAGCCTATGCCTGCCTAAACCTCTATAACCCACTCACGTGCTCTCGCTGCATGAGCGTGATAGCCACATACCATCGTATCCTACTTTTGGATGCATCAATATCCTATCCGTAGGGTGCATACGTGATAACGGGCAGAAATGCATGTTATCATAATGCTAAGTTCTTAAACAATGTTGGATTGCGTTCATAAAACATGTTAAATTGCATCTATCAAGCATCAATTTCACAATATTGTGATCGCATGCGTTGATCGCATAGGAACAGTTGATTTTAGTGTTTTTATGCAGAATATGCATTGACGCAATGCAAAAATTGCGATCATAGGAAATCATTGGTCGAGCACAACTTCACCGCAAGGCTTTGCGATGATTGTGTTCATAAACATTCGCTCAAGAAGGATTGCCTCAACTTGGTCACCGCAACATGGTGGGCGCATCTGGTAAAAGACTAATTAATCACGATAGAACAGAAAGCTGATGACAGTCGAATCCGAATTAAGTTGACAGCCGATAATGATCACAAGTACATTCAGCTTTTCGGTGACAAATATTCAACGCATCAGTCAGGAATTAAAGCTGTCCCATCTGTACAATCATGAGAGAGAAGTCGTCGTTCACCTTGGATGTTCTATAAATACCAATGGCATCCTTCAGAAAAGGGGTTGACCAGTTCACCATTCCTTGTTCATAGTTTTCTTTCATTTTAAGGCGGACGTGAGAGAGAGGAGGTTGTGCCGATTGATCGTTCCGGTACGCTTGGGAGAGCGCCGGAAGCTTCAAGTACAGAGAGAGGGCTGACGCCTGCAGAAGCGAGAACATCTTTAGAACCAAATAGAGATTACAGTGTAAAAGCCTCGGTCAGCAAGGAATTGCTACCAGGCTCTTTACCTTTAACTTCCATTATTATTTTGTACTCCACTCATTTATTGAAATAGAATCTACTTCTCTATATCTGTTCACTCTCTGTTCTTTATGCATGAGTAGTTAAATTAGTTGAGTGGGTTGAAAAGCATTTAGCTAGCACAATTAGGAAATCTTCATGCTATGCGACTAACTTGTATTATGTATGCTTCATTCATCCATTAGAGATACTCGGAAGGGTAGTCTAAGGACAAAATCTAGGCTTGGGAAGGTCAGGTTAGAATCTAGGCTCGGGAGAGTCAGATTAGAACGCATAATTAAGAGATAGAAGCTTAGGAATAAGCACTATTTGTTATCAACGCATTGCATGCATTCTAGAGATTGGATATGATTGTATGTGGTCACCTTGCTGTTATGCATTTTGCATCATCGCATAGGACAAAAGTAGAGACTTAGGGATAAGCTCTATGGACACTTTTGCATTCAACACATGCATCCTAGATTTAGGAGCATTGCATTTGCATTGGAAAATGACTTGTTGTGCATGGCGGTAGCATGATCGCATAGTCTGACGCATTCCCAAGTAACGCTGGCTAAAGATCTTCTCAACCCGTTCATCACATACTCAATGCATCTATCACACAATTGACTTTTCTCAAATCTGCCGCATTTGTTTATTTTCTCATTAACGCAATTAACAACAAACCAACAATTTATTTATTTGGCCACCGCAAAGTTTTCATAAAAATTACCAACGCAACTTATTTTCACAAGTCCCTTCAGTGGAATTTACACTTGGATTCCGCTGAGGAAACTTGAGTGCACAACGCAATTTCACCATCGCATATCATCCATAATTCACTTTATAAAATCGAGCATCAAGTTTTTGGCATTGTTGCCGGGGACTTCGGCAAAATAGAGTGCTAACGGTAATTTTTTTATTTCTTTGCAGACTCTCAATCTCTGGCAAATTATAACCCAGAGATTGAGAGAACATTTAGACGCAGACTATGAGACAACTGCCAACAACAAGAGAGAACACCAAGAATGGCAGAGCAACCAGAAGCAAGGGCCGCCAATGCAAATAATATAATGGCCAACCCCATCCTTCTGGCAAATAATCACAATAGACCAATCCGGGACTATGTGTCACCTAACCTCTATGATTTCTCTCCATGAATCATGAGGCCGACGTTAGATGGATCGAGGTTTGAAATGAAGTCGGTAATGTTGCAGATGATCCAGGCTGTTAGGCAGTTTGGAGGAAGGCGTGGCGAAGACCCGCACGCCCACCTCCGGAGCTTCATAGAGATTTGCAACACTTTTGTGTTCCTGAATATCTCTACCGAGGAAGTTCGACTAATTCTGTTTCCATTTTCTTTGTGTGATCAGGCGAGGAAATGGGCATATTCTCTTGAACTGGGAGAGATAACTTCGTGGGAACAGGTGGTGGAAAAGTTTATGAAGAAGTATTTCCCACCAACTGAGAACGCTAAGAGAAGGAAATTAATAACAAATTTTGAACAAGAAGATGACGAATCGCTCAATGATGCTTGGGCGAGGTTCAAGTGGCTGGTAAGAGACTATCCACACAATGGTTTACCAGACTACCTGCAAATGGAGATGTTCTACCAAGGACTGAATCCCTCTTCGCAGACCGTTGCCAATGCAGCGGCCGCTGGTGGTCTGCTCGATAAAACATATGAGAAGGTAAAGAGTATACTTGATTGCATTTCCAAAAACCACGAGGATTGGTAGGAAAACGATCAGAGATTAAGAATAAAAGAAAATGACGCAAACAATAAGGCCATCGAATCCCTGCAAAATCAAATGACTGCGATGATGAGTTTAATACAAGGCATCACAATTAATAATATGGGAGCGAAGAAAGGGCAGGTCAGCGCAATTACTCAAACGACCGCAAGTTGTGTCATTTGCGGAGATGCTCACCCGATGGAGGAATGCCCAACAAACCCGCAGTCAGTAAGCTTTATGAGAGATAATCCCTATTCCAATACATATAACCCCGGGTGGCGAAACCACCCAAATTTTGCGTGAAAAAATAAACAATAAAGCTTTCAACCTATGGCATAAAAAGGAGGGCCACCCGGATTTTTCCCGCAAAACAATGGTCCAGCACATAGCCAAGCTAGCAGCTCACAAACACCGCAATCTTCGTCCTTAGAAAGCTTGTTGAAGCAATACATTGAGAAAAATGAATCAGTGCTTTAGAACCAAGCTACATCCATTAGAAATCTCGAAATCCAAATGGGACAAATTGTAGGCGAGCTGAAAAACAGATTGCAAGAAGCGTTGCCGAGCTCAACTGAGCTCCCTCGCAATGCTGGGGGTAATGGGAAAGAACAATGCTTAGCAGTCTCCTTGCTAAGCAACAACATGACTGTGAAAGTAGGAGAGAAGCCCATTGCGACCAACTTGAATGCGGTGACAACCAAAGACTCGTTGACCTATAGTTTGGAGAAGCCCGAGAAAACAGACCCTGAAGTTGCGTCCACCTTTAAGCCTCTAGATCTTGAAACAGAAGAAGTCCAACCACCAGCAACTCCGCAAAGATTGAAAGAAGAACAAAATGAGGAAGGAAAGATCACAATGGTGGCTGCAGCGCACAATGTTATGATCCCACCTAAAATGGGGTGACCTAGGAATCTTTACGATACCATGCTCTATCGAAGGGACCTATAATGGCCAAGCACTATGTGATCTTGGGGCAAGTATAAACATAATGCCGCTATCAATCTTCAAACAATTGAATACCGGCACACTTACGCCCACAAAGGAAACTTTCCTGCTCGCGAACAGATCTCAAATGCACCCTGAAGGAGAGTTGAAAAATGTCGTAATTTCAATCGATAAATCCATCTTGCCGGCAGACTTTCTCATTTTAGATTATGAAGCAAATGAAGATGCGCCCATCATATTGGGACAACCATTCCTTTCAACTGGTCGCACTCAAATTGTTGTGCGCAAGGGGGAAATTGTGATGAGCATTCATGGGGAAAAAATTCGGATTAAGGCAGTAAAGATCCCAGAGGACCAGAAAAGAGAGAAAAGCTACCATGGACGTGAACAAACCAACCTGGAATAAGTGGTCCCTGAGTATTATATGATTCAACCTCATCAGGGACGCAGTCCTTTTGAATATCCTTTTTCCGCATCAATTACTTCATGAACTTTTATCATCTCCTTATTATCTCTTATCGCAATTACTTTGTTTTACTGACTATCTATCTACACTGTTCTTATTCTAAAAAAAAAACCATTTGTTTTGTTTAAAAATCATTTGACCCTCTCTTTTTTTGTTTACAATGATTAAGGCACAGGATTGCGGAGATGTTATATGAAGCAGCAAATTATCTCACTCCATCACCGCAATCCAAAGAAGAGAGATCGCCACAAAAAAGGATGCGTTAATACACAATGTGGGCGACAACGCAAATTTGGGGGAGTATTCTTCCTTATTCTTTATTTCAAATTTTGCGCTATCGCATTGTATCTTAGTTTTAAAAGTCTTATCACCACATCCTCTTTGATCACCGCAATCATTTAACATATATAAATTTAGTAAGTTACCGCCTGTTTCTTTGCCAAGTATGATTTCAATGATAAAAAATATGTTTCTTTCTCTTTCATATATACTAGAGTCAACTTAACTTTAAGATAGTCACCTCATAAAATATTTCTAGAAGTTAAGGGTTTGCTAGCTTTCTTTCAAACTCTCTTTACAACGCATTCTAAGAACATCGCATGACTCATTTCAATCTTTTGGCAATGAGGACATTACCGCATTTTAAATTTGGGGGTGAGGTATTTATTTTCGACCTTGCTATTTTCAAAAAAAAATTGAGAATAACAACTCCACTGTCAATGCAATGGGAAACCCATGTTGATAAGAGTTAAGTTGTGAAAGGCACTTACCCATAGTTGGATGTCTGCATGACACACGTAGAGCAAGCCAAAACGAAAGTAAGTCACCAGGATTAACACATAAATAAATGACCGCAACTCCGCTGCCAAGTAGGTATGAGTTTAGTCTGAAGAAGAGTGCTTTACTCATAGTTGGATGTTTGCATGACACCCGTGGGGGCAAGCCAAAACGAAGGCAAGGCACTTGGATCAGTGCAAGGTCAGAAAAAAAATAATAATGTCAAGAAATATGCAAGGATAAAATTATTTGACACCCCAGTGAAAATTTTTTTCCTTTTGAAGTAAATTATGCGATGTTCTGGAAGTTCATAAAGTCTTTTTGAAGGTTAAGCTTGCAGTCCCTAGGACTAGAAATATTTTGAGAAGAGACTTGAATAAGACTTAAGGAAACTTTGGTATATAGGATTTGAATGAAGTATCCTTGAGAAATCTAGGAAAAGAACATTGTGGTTGACTTGCTAAAGGAATCTTTAGCTTATGCTTGAGAATAAGCATTGTTTAAATTTGGGGGTGTATGCACGTTATCATAGTGTTAAGTTCTTAAACAATGTTGAATTACACTGATAAAACATGTTAAATTGTGTCCATCAAGCATCAATTTCATAATATTGTGATCGCATGCGTTCATCGCATAGGAACAGTTGATTTTAGTGTTTTTATGCAGAATATGCGTTGACGCAATGCAAGAATTGCGATCATAGGAAATCATTAGTTGAGCGCAACTTCACCATAAGGCTTTGCGATGATTGTGTTCACAAACATTCACCCGAGAAGGATTGTCACAACTTGGTTAGCGCAATATGGTGGGCGCATCTGGGTGAAAGGCTAATTAATCGCGATGGGACAAAAAGCTGATGACAGTCGAATCCGAATTAAGTTGACAGCTGATAACTATAACGCTAAAATGTGTCTTTAGCTTACAACATGCGAACAAATATGAATATGGATGAATGAACAACAAGCTCATGTTGCCATAAAATTGATGACGTAATGATGGAAATGGAATGTGGATGTTGTGTTATGCATTACTACTTCTAGATATATGCATTGTTGATTATATGCTTATAGTATGCTATGGAGTAATGCATTGTCACAAGTTTCCTTGCGCTGAAACCAAGTATAATTCCAACGCAAGTTTCTCAGAGTAATTCGAGGTCGAACACAGGGATTGTTTTCGTAATGTGTTACTTTCGTGATATATGCGACTGGTTTTACAATTAATAAAAGATTTGGTTTGTACATGAATTTAAATTGTGATAAACATAAATTGCGTTGATAAAATAAAAGTGCGATAAAAGTAAAGTCCTAAACTATTATGATACAAGATTCAAGATACATGATACTGAGTTCGAGACTGACTATGAAGTTATACAAAGGATCGTGGTATGCAATGGCAAGTCTTTATGTATGAATCAGAAATAGAAAG
This sequence comes from Benincasa hispida, assembly GCF_027475165.1. Classification (NCBI taxonomy): domain Eukaryota; kingdom Viridiplantae; phylum Streptophyta; class Magnoliopsida; order Cucurbitales; family Cucurbitaceae; genus Benincasa; species Benincasa hispida. The sequence continues at coordinate 21,128,081 of NC_143478.1, forward strand.
AATAATTAGTAAAAATTAAGTTTGTTAACTGCGTTAAAGATGTAACTAAGGTTCCACTTTCCCTTGGCGTACACCTTTCGGTGATCGGTCACGTTCCCATATCTCTATGTTGAAACAGGGATGAACGTGATGAATACAAGGTTGCTTTCATCTCTGAAAGTACTTCTCGCTTTAGTTAACGCATTCTTCCAACCCTCTCTTGATAGGCGGAATGGCATCTTCACTTCTGCTCTCATAGGTGAAGATGTTGTCTAGCATGCTTTAGCTAAACATAATTATTTGCTTAACACATATTAATTTAATTGCTTAATTCTTATTAATTATCCAGGGAATTAAGAAAACATCATGGAGAAAGTGAATCATGGATGAACGGAAATAGACAGAGAGATGATAATGGAAATGATCATAGCAATTAATACTAAGATTAAGCGTCTGATACATGGTATGAATGATAGAGTAAAGAAGATGAGTACAAGTGATGAAAACGAGATAGAAGCAAATACAGAAGAGTGTCAATGTCTTGACACAAATTTATGCAGAGGTTTTGCTTGTCAGCATGTGGAATGGATGAAGAGAAGAGCTTCCCTCTCAGGCTTGCTCGTCTGGTAGAAGTGACCTTCGTATAGAGCTTCAACGGTAGGGATTGAAAGGATTCTTTGCTTGGAGACTCACCTCTCAGCCTTCTCTCTTGATTTTTTCTGGATCTACTCTGATTAATCGCTTAACCAGTCTCTCTCTCTGATCAGTATTCAAGTCTCCCATATCGAGTATATCTTTCAATGGAATTACAGAAGCTATTTATAGGCGAAGCTTTGACTCTTTGCAGTGTGGTCCCCACTTTATTGTTAAGGCAGTTCTTGAAATGGTGGAGTGAATATTCCTTCTGTTACACAATCAATCCCATTAGAAATGCACAATTGACAGCTGTACACACATCTGAGTCTTCGCAATTGCGTTGCTCTTTACATCTTTGATTGTTTGCCCACATGCGGTATTGTTTTTTATTATCGCATGCAGTTAAAATTGCATTGATCACAAAGCTCTTGATTGATTATCGCATGCGCCGTCATTGCATTGATCGTCTCTTCATTATTGATTGATGGGCGCAATGCGATGTAGATGCATTGTTCAGTTTATCTTTGAGCCATGAACGCATGCGGTGACTTGATTTCCTACAAAACAGACTTGAAACATTCTTTTCTACCATCGCAATGGCGTCAGTAGGTGTATTGACGACAATTTATAATTCTCGCATTTCTTAGCCAATTTCCATACTATCGATGTAACTTTTCTTTCTTTTAGCCTCAATATCTAAATAAAACAATATAAATAACTTGTATTTCTACAAGTTATCACACCCCCAAATTTAGATATATGCTTGTCTTCAAGCATATCTTCTACTAAGGCAATATTGGTCAATTCTTATCCTAAATTTTTGCGTCGATTGGTTGCTCCAAATGCTCCACCTAGGCAACATTACTTAACAACGCAATTTCCTTCTATCCTTGATAATTCATAACAAAGCCCTACTTTATTCTTCTATACAACAAGTTTCTACTCAAAAATGCTTTTCTAGTTTTAAAGGGAATGTTTACTTCTTCTTGCGAAAATAACTCGATGCGTCCGGATGTGGTGGTCAAATTTGCGTCATTCATTTAGAGACTGTTGATCATGGTTACACTCTTCATTTTGACTTGTTCCCATAGGTGTCATGCGAACATCCAACTACGGTTGTGTGCCAATCTCAACTTTAACTCTTGAATTTCAACTAAGTATAACTTTTGCTGATTAGAGGAGTAGTCTCTTATATTCTTTTTTTTTCTTTTCTCTTTCTTTTCGTATTGCGTCATTCTTGGAAACCCACCTTCGTTTTGCCTTGCTCCCATGGGTGTTATGCGAACATCCAACTACGAGCAGGTTCCTTTCACGACTAACTCTTATCAGATTGGGATTGTTTTGGGATTTCCTTTGTGCTGACATTGGAGTTTTGTATGAAAAAGAAATTTTTTTTTATGATAATGGAAATAATAATGAATGCATTTTTCTTAATGACTGTATCTACTTGATCGCATCTGCTCAGACCTTCCCCACCCCCAAATTTAGAGATGCGCAAGGTTCTCATTGCGTTGTTTGGACAGAATAGACAAACACTTAGACAAAATTTTGAAAAGAAGGTTTGAGCAGAATTTTGAAGGATAAAAGGTAAAATAGTGCTATAGCCACGAATTAACTAAGTGTTAGTCAGAAAATACAAAGTGTGGGAAATGCTACTAAGTGTATGCATATCGCTCATCATGGCAGTGCAATGAATAACGCAAAATAAAAGATCAAGAATATCGCAAATAATGACAAAGGATGATAAAGAAGAGGCTAAGGCATATGGAAAGAATTGCTACTCGGTTGTATTAAAAATTAACTAAGTATACAAAAAAATACAAATAACGCAATACAAAATCTTATCATGTACATAGAATCAAAGAATTAGCTTCTATACATAGAAAAATAATGAATGAAGTCGTCTTTTGTATTTGATTCAGACGGGTGCACGATTAAAAATTAACACCACGCTTCCATTAACACAAATGCATATTTGCAGAGGACGGGCAACAACGCATGTATCATCACAACACACCCCTTAACTCAACGCATTTTTGGAGGATGGGCGCATGGTACTTCTACCAGCGCAACACTATCTCAACATAGTGCATTTTTGCTAAGGATGGGCTAACAATACATACGAGTGCAACACACCCCTCAACGCAATGCATTTGGGTAGAATGGATGCAAAGTGTATCTTGTTATCTCAAAATGCACACATCATCGCGTTGCATACAAATTTTTATTTTTCCTTTTTAATTCATCAATAACGCAAGTCGGGAAGACTTTGCGGTGTCTTATTCAGTCATTCACAAAACTTTTAAGAACAACATTACTAATGCATACAAACTAAAGAATTGAACACGACCTGGAAATACAAAAATGAATTAAATTGAAGGAAAATTCATAAGCATTAAAGGCTAATTCTAATGAGCAGTAAATAACGCAATTTAGAAAGCTGTAAATGAAAGCTGTAAAGAAAGCAATTAAACATAGATATGGGGATGCTAATTGAAAGAGTTTTTCATAGTTACCGCAATGGCATCCCCCCCTCAAGCGGTTAATCCTGCTTGCCTAAGTCGATGGTCTCCATGCGTCGATCCACATCACCCCCAAGGTAGGGCTTAATTCGTTGACCATTGACTTTAAATGTGTTGCTCCTGTCTTCAGTTGTTAGTTCCACTACACCATGGGGAAAGATGGTCTTGATGCAGAATGGCCCAGACCAGCGGGACTTCAACTTCCCTGGAAACAATCGCAAATGCGCGTTAAACAGTAATACCTGTTGACCTTCAACGAATGTCTGGTTTTTTATGTGGTCATCATGCCATTTCTTGGATTTCTCCTTATAGAGCTTGGAATTTTCGTAGGCGTTCATTCGCCACTCGACCAGCTGGTTCAATTGCAACTTCCGGACTTTTCCTACACTTGCTAGATCAAAGTTTAGCTTCTTGCATGCCCACATAGTCTTGTTCTCCAACTCGACAGGCAGATGACAAGCTTTTCCAAAGACCAGGGCATATGGGAACATGCCAATTGGAGTTTTAAAGGCAGTTCTATATGCCCACAGCGCTTCGTTGAGCTTGGGTGACCAATCCCTCCTGAAGGTACTGACTACCTTTTCCAAGATAGTTTTGATCTCTCTGTTAGAAATCTCTGCCTACCCATTAGTTTGTGGGTGATAAATGGTTGCAACTCTATGACTGACGTTAAATTTAGTCAACAGGTTGGTGATTATACGGTTGATGAAATGTGAGCCTTCATCGCTGATTAAAGCCTGGGGCGTTCCATATCGGGCAAAGATACTCTTCTTGAGAAACTTTTCCACCGTGGCCGCATCATTCTTAGCACATGCGATGGCCTCAACCCACTTCGATACGTAATCAACTACGACCAGGATGTATTGATGACCTTCTGATGGCGAAAATGGGCCCATAAAGTCGATTCCCCATACATCAAATAATTAAATCTCCAAGATTGATGTCAAAGGCATTTCATTTCTTCTAGACATGTTCCCCATTCTCTGGCATCTATCGCACTACACAACATGGGCATGGGCGTCCTTAAATAGTGTTGGCTAGAAATAGCCACTCTATAGGACTTTCGCGGTGGTCCGCTGCCCCCCAAAATGTCCTCCATAAGGGGACTTATGACAAAGCTCCAAAATGTGCTTGACTTCATGCTCAGGAACGCATCAACGTAAAATATGATCAGGTCCAAGTCGATACAAGAAAGGGTCGTCCCAGAAATAAACCTTAACGTCATGTCTCAGCTTCTTCTTCTGGTATTTGGCCACAAACGATGAAGTTTACAATGTCCGCATACCAGGGAACAATAATGCATACCGACATCAACAACTCATTAGGGAATCTTTCTTCAATATCTTTTTCTTTCTCCTGAACCTCGCAATTTTCTAATCTTGACAGATGATTAGCGACTTGGTTCTCGGTGCCTTTTCGATCCTTAATTTCTAGGTCAAATTCTTGCAGGAGTAACACCCACTGTATCAGTCTCGGTTTCGCATCCTTCTTTATCATAAGATATTTGATCGCAGAATGATCAATATACACCACAACGTTTGTTTCGATTAAGTACTGTTGAAATTTCTCCAGCGTGAATACCATTGCGAGCATTTCTTTTTCTGTGGTTGTATAATTCTCTTGCACATCATTCAACGTTTTGCTGGCATAATAGATAGGATGCAATACCTTGTCCTTGTGCTGACTCAAGATTGCACCCACTGCATATCCACTAGTGTCACACATCAACGCAAATGGTTGCATTCAATCTGGCGCAATCAGAATGGGTGCGGTGATGTGCGTATTCTTCAGTGTGTGGAATGCTTCAGTACACAATTCATCAAAATCATATTCACGGTCAGCCTCAAGGAGCACACTTAAGGGTCTTGCGATCTGAGAAAAGTTGCGGATAAATCTTCGATAAAACCCCTCATGTCCTAGAAAACTCCTAAGCATTTTCACATTTACTTGTGGTGGTAGCTTGAAAATTGCGTCGATTTTTACTTGATCAACTTCTAATCCTGCCTTCGATATTTTGTGACCTAGCACAATTCCTTCTTCAACCATAAAGTGGCATTTCTCCCAGTTCAGAACAAGATTAGTTTCCACACATCTCTTCAAGACTTCTCAAGATTAGATAAACAGGAGTCATAAGTATTTCCGAAAATTGAAAAATCATCCATAAATACCTCGATTAACTCCTCCAAGAAATCTGAAAATATTGCCATCATACATCATTGGAAAGTACCTGGTGCATTGCAGAGTCCAAACGGCATGCGACGGAATGCAAACATGCCAAATGGGCACGTGAAGGTTGTCTTATCTTGATCCTCTGGCACAATTGCAATTTGGTTGTACCCCGAGTAGCCGTCAAGAAAACAGAAGAATTCATTCCCAGCAAGTCAGTCTAACATCTGATCAATAAACGGGAGTGGAAAGTGGTCCTTTTTAATGGCCAGATTTAATTTGTGGTAATCCATACAGATTCTCCACCCCGTAGTTATCCTTGTGGAAATTAATTCATTCTTGTCGTTGGTGACGACTGTCATTCCCTCTTTCTTCGGAACGCCCTGCACTGGGCTCACCCAGCTGCTGTCTGATATAGGGTAAATGACACCTACATCCAGCCACTTCACTATTTCTTTCTTCACAACCTCCCTCATGGCAGGGTTCAAACGACGTTGTCTTTCTATAGATCCCATTTTTCCTTCCTCAAGACGAATCTTGTGCATGCAATACGAAGGACTGATCCCCCGAATATCTGCCAAGGTCCATCCCAAGGCTTTTGCGTTATTTTTCAAGATTTAGATAAGTGCATCCTCCTTCTCTTTACTCAGCGAGGCAGATATAATAACCGGTAACGTGTTTTTTCCTCCTAAGTAAGCATATTTGAGGTGCACAGGCAACGGCTTCAACTCTAACATGGGTGGTTCTTCTAAGGATGGCTTAGTGCATTGCGTTGTTCGTTCAGATAACTTGATCATTTCAAAATCTGACTCATTTTGAATTGCAGCGCAATTCTCCTCCCACATTGCGCCGATTTCAGAATCTTCTTCCTCCAACTCTTCTAGGGGCTCATGCCACGGTTCTTCCTGCAATTCCTCAACATATTGACAATTCTCCATATCACTCGGGTATTTCAACGCATTGAGAACATTGAATTTCACTTGCTGATCGTCAACCCTGATGGTAAGTTCTCCTTTCTGTACATCGATCGGTGCCCGCCCTGTTACAAGAAATGGGCGACCCAAGATGATAGGCACCTCTCTGACAGCTTCATAATCTAATATGATAAAGTCAACAGGGAAGATAAACTTATCTACTTGCACGAGTACATCCTCTATTTTGCCCTCGGGATGCGTTATTGGCCTATCAGCTAACTGCAATGTAATTGTGGTTGGTCTTGCATTGCTGATATTTAGCTTCTTGAAGATCGATAAGGGCATTAGGTTTATACTCGCCCCCAAATCACATAGCGCATTTCCAACATTCTTTCCCCCTATTGAGCAGGGCAATGTTAAATTCCCGTGATCTTTCATTTTGGTGGGGATGTTATTTTGAAACAGCGCACTGCACTCATATGTTAATGCAACTGTTTCATTTTCCCCAATCTTCCTTTTGTATATCCTTGAGGAATTTTACATAGCTCGGCATTTGCTCCAAAGCTTCTATTAAGGGAATATTGATGTGTAGTTGTCGGAGAACATCTAGGAACCTCTGAAATTGCTTACTATCATCTTTCTTCTTCAGCCTGGATGGGAAAGGTGGAGGATCCCGTCGTACTTCCTGTACATCTGGCTATTCATTGAGGTTATGTGCTTGCTGTGTTTTAGTAACTGGAGGTTGCATTGATTTTGAATTTAAGTCTTGCTAAGATTCATCCTTTGTAGATGTACTTACTTTTGAACTGGTAATTCTGTCATTAATGGTTGATTGGTCATCGTTGGTGGTTAAGTCTACTGGTCTTGTTATTGAATCTGGTACAGGTGGCATAGGGGTTGTTGTCTTGCCACTTCTTAATGTCACGGCTTGACATTGCTCTTTACCATGTGGTCTCGATGCTCCCGAACTACTGGGCAGCATACCAGGCGTTTTATTCTTAAGTTCAACCACAAGCTGTTCAACTTCCTCCTCCAGCTCTCTAAGGGAGGAAGCTTGCGATTTCCTAATTGCCTCGCTCTTCTCGATATAATGTTTCAACAACGTTTCCAGAGACGAGGTACTGCAAGAGGTGTCCGAAAAGAGCGGTTGGTCATAGGGTTGTATACTTTGAAAATTACCTGAGTTTTGATCCTGATTAATGAAGACCGGAGGGTTGCCTCGATTCCCTTAATAACTGTTCTGATAATCACTTTGGCTCCCCTGGTTGTGATTCCCGTCCCAACTAAAAGTTGGGTGATTCTGCCAACCAAGGTTGTAGGTGTTGCCGAACAGTTCATTGTAGACAGAGTATACGGATTGCTAATTCCACGAGCAGACTTTCGCTGAATGTCCTTCTCCATATTGAACGCAATTCATTGCAGCCACGTGTGTCAACGCATTGACTTGCGCTGATCCGTGAAAGAGATGTCCTTGCCGAATAGCCATAGTCTGAAGGAGCGAGGTCATTTTGGTCATCTGGTCTACCAGGGTGTTCATTGTATCAGTTGGTACAACGGCACCTTCTGCTCTCTCTTGCTCTAAACCTCTTTCCTCAAACCCGGTATCTAACCATTCATCTGAATTTTGCAAAATGCAATCTAAGATACTTTTTGCTTTTGTAGACGATTTGTCCATTCATCCTCCTGTTGCGGAGGCATCAACAACTGCTTGCGTTGGTTGATCCAAGCCATTGTAAAATGTCTCCATCAGAATGCAATCGGGAATCCCGATATGTGGACAACTCTTCATTAATTGTCTGAATCGCACCCAGGCGGTGCTCAAAGTTTCATACCCCTTCTGTTCGAAATTCAACACATCCCTCCGTTTCCTTGCATTGATGGTTGGAGGGAAGAATCTATTCATGAACCATTCAACCAACTGTTCCCATGCGCTAATCTCATCTGGCTCTAATGACTGAGCCCACCTCTTTGCCTCATCCCACAGTGTATACAGGAAGAGATACAATCTAATTCCTTCTAGAGTCACACCAGGTACGGAGAATGCACTGCACATGTTTACAAAGCCCGTCAAATGAGCATGCGGGTCTTCTCCTTGTACACCTCCGAATTGCCCCGCATTTTAGATCATTTGCAGCATAATCGGCCTCATCTCAAAGCTTGCATTCTCCTCAACCGTGGGTCTTGAAATTCCGGGTGAGAAGTTATAAAAATTCGGCACCGCATAGTTCCTCATAGGGATGTTGCAGTCAGCCGCAAGAAATACAGGGTCTTGCGCTGGCCAATTTTCCCTTTGATTCACTTTGGGTGCCTCGTTATTATCTGCCATATTTCTTCTCTGCCTAAGTCGGTCCTAATGTGCTCTTGCGTGAAAAATACACCTGATCTCTGAGTCAGCTTAGAATTTCTGGATCACTCCAGTACTCATAAACCATCAGAGTGCTCTTTGCGATAAACAGCTAGTACAAAGAGATCTATCCTGCAAAATATCACAAACGTACTTAACACTAACCGTTACCAATCCCCGGCAACGGCGCCATAAACTTGTAATGCTAAAATGTGTCTTTAGCTTACAGCATGCGAACAAATATGAATATGGATGAATAAACAACAAGCTCATGTTGCCATAAACTTGATGACGTAATGATGGAAATGGAATGTGGATGATGTGTTATGCATTACTACTTCTAGATATATGCGTTGTTGATTATATACTTGTAGTATGCTATGGAGTAATTCATTGTCACAAGTTTCCTTGCGCTGAAACCAAGTATAATTTCAATGCAAGTTTCTCAGAGTAATCCAAAGTTGAACACATGGATTGTTTTCGTTAATGTGTTATTCTCGTGATATATGCGACCGGTTTTACAATTAATAAAAGATTTGGTTTGTACATGAATTTAAATTGCGATAAACATAAATTGCGTTGATAAAATAAAAGTGCGATAAAAGTAAAGTCCTAAATTATTATGATACAAGATACAAGATTCGTGATATATGATACTAAGTTTGAGACTGACTGTGAAGTTATACAAAAGATCGTGGTATGCGATGGCAAGTCTTTATGTATGAATCAGAAATAGAAAGAATAATTAGTAAAAACATCGCAAGTTTATTAACTGCGTTAAAGATGTAACTAAGGTTCCGCTTTCCCTTGGCGTATACCTCTCGGCGATCAGCTGCGTTCCCATATCTCTATGGTGAAACAGGGATGAACGTGATGAACGCAAGGTTGCTTCCATCTCTGGAAATACTTCTCGCTTTAGTTAATGCATTCTTCCAACCCTCTCTCGATAGGCGAAATGACATCTTCACTTCTGCTCTCACAGATGAAGATGTTGTTTAGCATGCTTTAGCTAAACATAATTATTTCCTTAACACAGATTAATTTACTTGCTTAATTCTTATTAATTATACAGCGAATTAAGAAAACATCATGGAGAAAGTGAATCATGGATGGACAGAGAGATGATAATGGAAATGATCATAGCAATTAATACTAAGATTAAGCGTCTGATACATGGTTTGAATGATAGAGTAAAGAAGATGAGTACAAGTGATGAAAACGAGATAGAAACAAATACAGAAGAGTATCAATGTCTTGACACAGATCTAGGCGAAGGTTTTGCTTGCCGGCGTGTGGAATGGATGAAGAGAAGAGCTTCCCTCTCAGGCTTGCTCGTCTGGTAGATGTGACCTTCATATAGAGCTTCAACGGTGGGGATTTAAAGGATTCTTTGCCCGGAGACTCACCTCTCGACCTTGTCTTTTGATTCTTCCCAGATCTACTCTGATTAATCGCTCAACCAGTCTTTCTCTTCGATCAGTATTCAAGTCTCCCGTATCGAGTATATATTTCAATGGAATTGCAGAAGCTATTTATAGGCAAAGCTTTGACTCTTTGCAGTGTGATCCCACTTTATTGTTACGGCAGTTCCTGAATGGTGGAGTGAATATTCCTTCTGTTACGCAATCAATCCCGTTAGAAATGCACAGCTGACAGTTGTACACGCATCTGAATCTTTTGCAATTGCGTTGCTCTTTACTTCTTCGATCGTTTTCCCACATGCGGTGTTGTTTTTTATTACCGCATGCGGTTGAAATTGCGTTGATCGCAAAGCTCTTGATCGATTATCGCTTGCGCCGTCATTGCGTTGATCGTCTCTTCATTATTGATTGATGGGTGCAATGCGACGTAGATGCATTGTTCAGTTTATCTTTGAGCCATGAACGCATGCGGTGACTTGATTTCTTGCAAAACAGACTTGAAACATTCTTTTCTACCTTCGTAATGGCGTCAGTGGGTGTATTGACGACAATTTATAATTCTCGCATTTCTTAGCCAATTTCTATACTATCAATGCAAGTTTTCTTTCTTTTAGCCGTAATATCTAAATAAAACAGTATAAATAACTTGTATTTCTACAAGTTATCAATAACGATCACAAGTACATTCAGCTTTTCGGTGACAAATATTCGGCACATCAGTCAGGAATTAAAGTCGTCCCATCTGTACAATCATAAGAGAGAAGCCATCGTTCACCTTGGATGTTCTATAAATACCAAGGGCATCCTTCAGAAAAGGGGTAGTTCGAAGTTTCGTACGTCATTTGTAATGCAGTATTTGATAGGTATGATTAATGATGTTCTATGCTCGAAATGATGCGATACTACCGCTAAATATGTGTTAATGATGGATGCTCACGTAGTATGCCATGCGTTGTCACAAGTTTCCTTACGATAGAACCAAGTGTAATTCCATTGCAAGTTTCTCGGTGTGATCCGAGGTCGAACACGGGGACTGATTTAGGTTATTATGGTATGTTCATGATATATGCAACCAAGTTTTCAATCTTTAAAAATGTTTTTGTACAGGTATATAAATTGCGATAAAATAAAGTAAAGCAGTAAAGATGCGATAATAAAATGAAATACAATAAACCTAAGCTAGATGATACACAAGCTTCATGTACAAGATGCTGGGGTCAAGGTTGGCTGTGAAAGTTGTGCAAGGACGTGGAATGCGGCGGCAAGTCTTATGAACAGAATAGAAAGAGAAAGATAAATAAAATAAATGACGCAAGTTCTCAATTGCGTTGAAGCTACAAATGTTGTTCCGCTCTTCTCTTGGCGTACACCTTTCAGTGATCGACCGCGCTCCCGCATGTCTGTGGTGAAACGGAGACTAACATAATGAACGCAAGGTTGCTTCCATGTCTGGAAGTACTACTCGCTTTAGTTAACGCATTCTTCTGACCTTTCGATAGATCAGAATGGCATCTTCACTTCTGCTCTCATAGGTAAAGATGCCGACTAGCATGCCTTAGCTAAACACATTTTATATTTTTAACACAGATTAAGTACTTGGTTAATTCATATTGCTTATCAGGGAATTAAGAAGACATCATGAAGAAAGTGATTGATGGGTGAACAGAAATAGATAGAAAATGGTAAATGAAAGCTATTGAAACATTTAATATGTCTATTAAGCGTTTGATACATGGTGTGTGAATGAAAAGAGAATGAGAAAGTGAAATACAATGATGAAAGAGATAGAACAGATACAAACAAGTGCCAACGTCTTGGCACTGATTCGATGGAGATCTGCTTGCCGGATAGGATGGTTTTGATGGTAGGAAGAGCTTCCCTCTCAGGCTTGCTTCACCGGTAGCAGGGATCTTTGCACAGAGCTTTCAATCGGGTGTTTGGCAGATTAGTTCTGAGATTTACCTCTCGGCCTTATCTCGTCTTCTTCCCAGATTTCTTCACTTAAGTACTCAGCTCAGCCTTTTCTCTCAACAGTTTTGCAGCATTTACCCCGTATTCCTTAGCATACTTTTTCTCTGAAATCAATGGGGTATTTATAGGTGCAGATCTTTGACTCCGGCCTTGTGGTCCTCACTTGATTTTCATGGTAATTCTAAAGATGGAGGGATATTATTCCTTCTTTTATGCAATCGACCGTCAATTCTGCACAACCGTTAGTTGTACACGTGTCTCAATCCTCCTCTTTTGCATTACTCAGCTGCATCTTTCGATCATGGATTCGCATGCGGTGTTGTTTTTATTACCGCATGCGGTTGCACACAACTTTGGATCAACTATCGCATTACACCATCATTGCGGTAATCGTCTCTTCATTTTTTATTGACGGGCATAAAGTGACAGAGATACATTGATCAGTTTCTCGTGAGCCTTAAGCACAAGCGGTGACTTGGTCTCTTGAAAAACTGAGTAAAATTCGGTTTATCTTCCATCTGTATGGTGTTAGTGGATGTAATTGCAAACATTTATAATTATTGTAATACTAGGCTAGTTTTCATACAATCGGCTCATATTTACTAAATTTGTGGCCACAATATCTAGATAAGATGGCGTAAATAACTTGTATTTCTACAAGTTATCATCCTTGTTTATAATTTTCTTTCGTTTTAAGGTGGACGTGAGAGAGAGGAGGTTGTGTCAATAGATCGTTCCGGTAAGCTTGAGAGAGCGTCGGAAGCCTCAAGGATAGAGAGAGGGCCAACGCCTGCGGAAGCGGGAACATCTTTAGAACCGAATAGAGATTATAGTGTAAAAGCCTCGATCAGCAAGGAATTGCTACCAAGCTCTCTACCTTTAACTTCCATTGTTATTTTGTACTCCACTCATTTATTGAAATGGAATTTACTTCTCTATATCTATTCACTCTCTATTATTTACGCATGAGTAGCTAAATTAGTTGAATGGGTTGAGAAGCATTTAGCTAGCACAACTAGGGAATGTTCATTCTATGCGATTATCTTGTATTATGTATGCTTCATTCGTCCATTAGAGATACTCTGGAGGGTAGTCTAAGGACAGGATCTAGGCTTGGGAAGATCAGGTTAGAATCTAGGCTCGGGAGAGTCAGATTAGAACGCATAACCAAAAGATAGGAGCTTAGGAATAAGCACTATTTGTTATCAACGCATCACATGCATCTTAGAGATAGGATATGATTGTATGTGGTCACCTTGCTTTTATGCATTTTGCATCATCGCATAGGACAAGAGTAGAGACTTAAGGATAAGCTCTATGAACACTTTTGCATTCAACACATGCGTCCTAGATTTAGGAGCATCGCATTTACATTAGAAAATGACTTGCTATGCATGGTGGTAGCATGATCGCATAGTCTGACGCATTCCCAAGTCACGCTAGCTAAAGATCTTCTCAACCCTTCATCACATACTCAGTGCATCTATCACACAACTGACTTTTCTCAAATCCGCCGCATTTGTTTATTTTCTCATTAACGCAATCAACAACAAACCAACAATTTATTTATTTGGTCACCGCAAAGTTTTCATAAAAAGTACCAACACAACCTGTTTTCACAAGTCCCTGTGTTCGACCCTGGACTTACTAGGAAACTCAGTGGAATTTACACTTGGATTCCGCTGAGAAAACTTAAGTGCACAATGCAATTTCACCATCGCATATCATCCATAATTCACTTCATAAAATCGAGCATCAATACGCTGTGTGATAGCAAACGGAGCTTATCTCTAAGTTTCCCATTCTTGCTTATGCAAACATAATCTAGCCCTCTCGAGCATCGATTCTAACCTAGCTCTCTCGAGTTTAGGTTCTTTCTTTAGACTATCTCTTGAGTAGCTCTAAAGGTTTGATGGTCGCATACATAAGACAAGGTAACCACATAACCTTGGCTGATACAAGATTATTCCTATCTCTAGTGAACAATAGCTTGCACTGCTTAATGCGACCAACCACTTACCCTCCCGGGCAGTAGTTGTTGGTGACTTTACTCATAGACAAGTGCTGCGTTAGCTTCACACTAAGCAAATAAAGTTTTCTCACACACTCACGCAATGCACACCTCTCGGTGGTTTGCTACATGCATCATATCTCTAATCCACATGACTAAGTATGCAATACTCTAGCAATCTCACTAAGTGATGCAATGAAAGTTAAGGATGTTGAGTAAGAAAGGTGAAGGTGGAGTCGAACGAATCACATAAATGCATTGAACACATGATGTATAAATTCCTTAATCACAAAATGTAATACAATACAATATAAGAAAAGAAAAGAAAATGAAATGATCGGTTGGAAGTAATTACTTGCTTCCAGCAGATGTGCGTCAAGGCTGCCGGTGGTGCCATGGATGGGCAGTGGAGCTGACTCTCCCGAGATCTAGCTCCGATCGAAGGCTTTGATCGTCACTCGGAATGGATGAGAGACATGAAAAACTCTCAAGCTTTCTTCTTACGCATTTGTCTGGATCACAGGGATAACCCTGCATGATTTGAAATTCTGCTCATCAGCTTCTTTATATAGAGTTTGGATCGCTGACAGCATTAATGGACTGCTCTGATTCAGACATTCGCGATACGTTAGTCCTTTTTGAATTTCTGCTACTAATGGCATGGTAGGTGAAATGTTAACATCATCTTTTGAATTTCCCGAGAGATACGTTGATGCGTTCATTCCACCAACCTTGCGTTGATCCCTCTATTATACGCTATCGTATAGCCGCAATCATGCAGTGACCACATTCGCTTAATACTGCAACTTTTACACGATGACCGCAATCGCTTGACAATCGTAACTCCTATGCGATGGACGCATGCGGCTGATTACCGCAACACCCATGCATTGATCGAATGCGTTCGCCTTTACGATGGAGAGTTTCTCCGCATGCAGTCGTCTATGTGGTTGTCTGGCTTCCGCGTTTGCATCCACTTCCTATGTTAGCTATAAAAATAGACAATTGAACGCATAATAATACATAATAATGGGTTAGCCGAGATTCTCAATGTTGAACGCCGCAAGCTTCTTTTCTCATGAATTCCTAACATAATTATCGTATATTCTGCTTAACAGTCTTCATAATTCTAAATAAAAGACCTAAAATGACATGTATTTCTGCATGTCATCATGAACCGACTGAATTTTTTCTGAAAAATTCGAATGAAGAAGGTGTTCTTCAATGGGTTGGTTCAGTGAGCTTTCTCCATATTCCCTTTGATTCTAGCTTATTCTGAGTCCCACAACTATACCTAAAGCACCAAGAGGATAGTAGGGAAGACCTTATGGTGATCTACACAAAGATTCAGAGGATTTAGCAAGAAATAGGATTTCGTTGGTTCGGCCAAGATATGTTCTTGAAACCATTATACTCTGTTTTAGCATGTTTATTTTCAACAAAAATTAATGAATAAGAATGCTTATAGATCCTATTCCC
Organism: Benincasa hispida; assembly: GCF_027475165.1. Lineage (NCBI taxonomy): Eukaryota > Viridiplantae > Streptophyta > Magnoliopsida > Cucurbitales > Cucurbitaceae > Benincasa > Benincasa hispida. Next base: position 21,143,524 of record NC_143478.1, read on the forward strand.
TTCCGCTATGTGCTAGTGTTGATCTAACATTTTTTAGATGATGAAGCAACATTTGCCTCACTAACTGTCATCTCCTTGCTTTTTAGCAAGGATTGGAATGTCTGCAACTCATTGAGAAGAGTTGTAAGAGTGTAATCAACCCTGTTCAGAATAGCGTTGCTTACGAAGTGCAGGAAGCTTTCTGGTAACATTTGTAGAATAATGCTAACTTGGTTGCCCTCATCGATGCGGGTCCCATTCATCTCCGCCATATTAAAGTGGACCATCATGTTCAGAACATGTTCTCGAAACGATGTACCCTCCTTCATTTTGGAGTTGAGATGCTCTTGAGAGCATCATGTTTGATCTGCCTAGACGGTTGTGCGAACATTCCCTTCAGAGACTCCATGATCTCATGTGCAGTGACCATGGGCTCATGCTTCTTGTCCAACACATCGTTTATGCTGGCCAAGATGTACGCTCGGGCCTTCTAGTTTGCCCGTTTCCATCACTCATATGCGTCTCGAACATTTCAAGCAGCAGTAGGAGGTGGAATAGAAGGACACTCCTCCGTAAGGATGAATCGAAGATCATCGATGATTAATATTGTGAGTATTCAATTTTTCCAACTAGCTTAGTTGTCGCCAGTTAGTTTGCCAACGGCTAATAAAGCTCATGTCGTAGTTGCCATAATTTAAAAGTTTTTGAAAAAACATGAACAAACTTAATAAGTCTATTTGCACTACCACTATTAACACCAATTTTAGGTTTTAGCAAAATAGTTTTATTGTACCATAAGTGAAAATACAACTATTTTGCAATGATGCCCCAACGAGGAAGGACAAAAATCACCAGTGAGGTGATCAAGTGCCTCTTTCATAGAGATGAGACATTCTCAACCATTAGATAGAAACAACTCTTGTAATTGACTCTAACGGTCACCATTTTTTTTGGTCCAGAATTTGCTAACTTTTAACAATTTCGTGTAAGTGTAACCTCTCATTTTAAGCCCTAGAGTCCCGCTCTAATGCACCCATTATAGGGAAAAAGTAGATTAGGACAAAAGACTAAAGTAACCTTATCCTTTTTAGGAGATCAGATAAAGAGTTGTGCAAAACTGCCATCCTTTAGGGGGACACTCCCAGGGTACCTCGATGCAATGCACACGACTAAGTAAACTCTTTATCTGATCGCTTAGCATCAGCCATGCGTTCATTTAGCAAATACTACACGATCGGGTAGAACTTTTCTACACAATTGCATAGCCAAATCTAAACGATCGTTTAGCCTGGGCTACACAATGCGACCAACACCTTGTCTTCTTCCACAATGAGAACGACATCTTCATGCACTGAAGCTTCTTCATGAACGACTCATACAGACTCAAACACTTTGAATACAGACTCGATAGCATTGTCATTATGCCTAAAAACATAGTGGCCCTTACAAATGAACTTGAAATGTAAAGAAAGCTTTAATAAACAGAGGCAACCATCCCAAAACATCCATCGACTTACATCCATAACTACATTTAACGATTAAACATACTGTAGACATCCCAAAACCCACCAAGACCGTAAATGCAATTCGATGCATCAATGGAATTTGGACTATCAGAACAACCTGGCTCTGATACCAATTGAAGGAACTCTTATGAAATAGACCAGTGAGCGGAAGCGAGAACGTTCCAAACTCCATTGTGACAGAACATACATATTTACAATCAAATAGTAATAGTTATGCATAAACTCTAAATTACAACATGCTTCGAAAGGAAAATACTAAGGATCAAGAGAACTTACCCTTGAAGAACTTTTCTTCTCATTCCTTCGATCTAACAGGATGATCGTTCACCAGCATGAATGTCACGCCTCAGCAATCTCTTCAAACAAGAATAAATACCACTCGACTCTCGAATAGTAAGTAGACACCACCAGAAGGCTACCTTGGTATTCTCGGTGTGAGAATCCAGAAGTTGTGTGCTCTGTATGGATTTGGTAGAGGGTAGAAGGAATTGATAGATCGTGTAGATGATTGAATAAGTGGGAGATGACTAAAGTCTATCATATAGACTGAGTACTTGATCGTTTAGAAAATAAGTGTCTATCGTATAGCACGATCGTTTATGCTCTCAAGCTATCATATAGCTATTTCTCTTATGCATCCGATTGTTAATCGCTTAACGATCGTATCATGAAAAAATGAAAACGATTTTCATTTTATCCATCAGTTAACATAATTGATCACAACTTCCCACTAAGTTGGTTATTGGGAGAAAAAACCAAAAGCAATTATCCCATAATTGATCTAATTACAAATATAAATAATATATATATTCATAACCTATAGTTTTAATATCACATCTCATGCAATATATAAACCATAGTTCTTTTTTCTCCCTTATAGCATTTAATAATAATTCCTTCAATTAATGTATCTAATACATTAAGTCAATTATATCTCATATAATTGATGCAATTTAATTATATCATATATAATCAAATTTCCTCTTGTCAATTTGAACATTTCAAACTAACCCAAAAACTTATTCTTAACATGAATCCATTGAGCTACCAAAGGGACCTTATGAACCTATAGCTTGAACTTCCAACAATATGTGAATAACTGACTAAACTCTTTAATCACGATATCCACCATCCGTTAACTGTCGGGCATTCCACTAAAGACCAACAGCTGCACTCTTTGTGCTACAAATATATTTTTGTGTCCATTGGATATAACCAATCAACAGTACGATGACCCTTCACAAATCGCTCGTAAGTACAGTTGGGCCAATTACCGTTTTACCCCTGTAATTACATCTAACTCCTTAAGTACCACTAATTCCTCTAATGAACAATACATCATAGTCCTACTATGGGTAAATCCTTCTCGGGCCAAGAGAAGGTATGACGCCACATTGTTCAAGTCCTAGAATCACCCTTAAGGGAGCAATTTATCTACTTACCCCTGAATCGGGAAAGGATTGAATTCTGTCTTATGTAGCTGAGTTTCCAGGTCCCCGATTAGACGAATCCCCAAAGTGATAGGTTTGAGTCGGCGATCTGGCCACTCGCATCCATACAAATCAAAGGACCGCCCTCATAGGCAAGAGTTCCCAACTCACTCAGAATTAAGGTCATGTTACCTATGGTCATCCTAGTGAAATAAAAGTCTCTATCATGAACGACTCATATAACGAGACTAAACATTCCATGGTTAGGTCTTATACAAACTCTTTTGTATAGAGCATCCCGCTCGTATGTCTAACACATGAATGGTCAGGATCAAACCACTTGTAGCACTTTACAATACTTATAACATCTATAAAACAGACCACACTCGTAGCGTCAATAGGATAAGGTTTCCCTCCTTTATCCATATACTACAGACCATTTAGGTTATCAATTAAAGCACAATCCACTTGTATGTCATCACATACATGCTTAAGTTACTACGATAACCAAGGATCTTAGTTTATTGGTTTGTGGTTAATGTAACTAAAATATCTCATATTTCAAAGACTATAGTGAATAAATATCACATATTATTACATCACAAAATGTTTGATCATCAAGTGTTTACAAACTATTGGACTCTATGAGATTCAGGGCATCACACCCAACAGGGACGAGCAAGAATTAAGTTGGAGGTGTTTGATAACTCTCAAAAAGAGCTATATTTTTCATGGCTTAATTCGGGCTTGTTATTTAATTTTATGTGTTTATTGTGTTATTTTGTAGGTACTGAGCAATCATGAGGTAGAATTGCAATTTGGAGCTAAACGAGGTTAATTTAAATCAAATTCGAGTTGATTTGAGCATCTGCGCTTCAAAGGAGCAAAAAAGACCAACCTTCCCCTGCTTCAGCATTGCAACGCTCATCCTATACAAAGTCCCAATGCTCGCCTAACGCTTGAAGACAAAATGCTGGTGTGCAGGGCAGCATAGTATTAATTTTGTCCACCCATGCGTTTCTTTTTCAGCCTAATTTCAAGGCAATGTTGTAACGCATCCTTAGCATTGCAACACTATGATTAATCCTATAAATATCCATGTTCGCCTTTAGGTTAGAATATGCTGAATTTGAAGGCTGAATGGATGGAAGCCGAGGTTGATCTTCAATCTCCTTCTTTTCCTTTATATTTTAATATCTTTAGGTTAGTTTTTCTTTTTATTTTTTGTTGTAATCAATGGATCAGATGTTTATCTCAAGTATTTCTATGAATTAAGAGGTAATCTCTATCTAATTTCTTTGAGCAAAAGCCCTATGTTTAATTTCTTGAGATTTCTATGATTAAATTGTGATATTCTTCAATTCTATGTTTTTTTTAATCATGATGTAATTAGATTTGCATTTGTGTGTTGAACTGGCAACCCTATCATGATTGCATGTCTCCGCTAGTTAATTTCGAGCTCATGCGTTTCCTTGTGTTTGTCTATGCTTGAATTTACCCCAGTAGCAAAAGATTAGATGTGAATGCTTAGATTTATAGGATGACCTTGAATCTTGGTAATGCATGTTTAATCTAGATTCGAAAAATAATTTGGTTAATTGAATATGGCTTTTCCTGATATTTAATTGCGTGATTAAATCCTCATTCTTAATGCATATGATTTATAATTTTATACTAAGAACCTAGTAGAATTAAGAGCATATAGTTTAATTAAGGTATGGTCTTTCTGACCAATTAATAATTAGGACGCTTGATTGTCGGCCTTTGTAGAGATTAGTTAAGTCGAACCGATTTAGTAGTCATGCATGCATAAAATAGAATGTTTGTTTAATCATGGATTTTCCTGATAGAAATTGTATAGGATTCTCTCTCTTACTCTAGAAATTAGATAGGTCACTATCCTAGATTACATTTACCTTTTTGTTTTAATTTCACGCATTTATCTCTTCCACAAAAAAATCCCCCATTTCGCTCTAGTTAGGAAATTGGCTTAATGAAACAAATCACGCTTCCTTGCGGATCGACCCGTACTTACTACTATTGCTACGTTTTTGTAGTGAAAGGATTGGTTCGGTATTAAAAATTTTCTTTGATCAAGTCTGGGGCTTATTAACAATGTAAGTTTTGGGTTTGTCAGTGTTATATAATTTGTTGGGTTGTATGTCCTAAAACTCGTAGTTTGTAAACAGTAAACATACATAAAGTTTATTCAGACAAATGTTGTTGAATGAAAATGAATTGATAGCTCTAAATCCAATAAACTACGAACCTTGGCTATTATTATGAATTCTTGGACTTTATGTAGAGATATAAATTGGATCAAGTTCGAGTATAATAGCCTAAATAGTGTATAGTACTTGGATTAGGTTGGGTACCTATTTCTGGAGATACTATTGAATATGAACCGCTTTTTTATTGTTACAAATGTTTTAAAGTGTTATAAACGATGTGATCAGTTCGTTCATGTAGAGACATGTGAGCAGGAGTGTTCTACACAATGAGATTGTACAAGACTGACCACAAAATAATCACTGCTACGTATTAATACTTTTTACTATTAACACTGATTAATTTCAATTCTTGATGGCCTAGATAACTTGATCTGAATCCTGAGTTGTCTATGAGCTCCTGTTTATTCGGGATTGTCCCTTAATCTGCATAGGTGAGGGTAAGCTCAACAGTGCTACTCAATGTGCCTCCCATTTCAGGGATAAGACCGGGTAGATAACTGGGGACATAGAATTTGCAAGATGAAATTTACTCCTACCCATTTTAGGGATAGTAGAAAAATTGTTCCTTTAAGGGCTGATCCTGGGTCTTGAACAAGGGACTCCATCCTCTTGTTGGCCTGAGAGAGAATGGATTTAGTGATTAAGATCCTAAATCAATTGTTCATTAGAAAGACAATGGTACTTAAGGAGAAAAAATGTAACTCGGGGGTAAAACGATAATTGACCTAGCTGAAGTTACGAATAACCTGTGAAGGATCAATTGATTGATGACGGTCATATCAAATGGACATAAAATATATCTATAGTGAGTGGAGTGCAACTACAGGCTATAGTGGATAGTTCTATTAGTTAACGAATATTGATTAACTAGGTTAAAGAGTTTAACTAGTTAGTCTTGAATCGTTGGAGTCCATGATTTATAGGTCCATTGGGTCTCCTTGCTAGCTCACTACAGACAAAATTAAAGAACTAGGTGAAGTGAGAATTTGAAATATTCAAATTCGGTCTTTAGGAAAAATTGTATTTTATATGAGATATAATTTACAATTAAATAATTTATTAATTATTTTTGGAGAGTATATTTTATAATAAATAAAATATTAGCATAAAAGTGTTTTTAAAAATTGACTAATGTGATTAATCAAAACTAGGTGTTAGAGACAATTTAATATGTGATATTAAATTATTTATTTTATTTAATTAAAATTATTTTAATTAAATAATTTCTAAAATTTGAAAAATATATTTCATTTTTTTAATTAAAAATTAGTTAGTGGAAAAATCCAATTGTTGGATTTTCCCACTAACTAAGTGGATTATGAAGTGTTTCATGCTAAACTTGACAACCTATTTTTAATATGCTAATGGAGTTTGAGGTGGAGGTCATGCAAGAAGAGTCTTTGCATGTGTTTTGGTTATAAATAGGTTTTGATTTTCAAAAATTAAAACTTAATGCTTCTTTGACTTTTGACAATTATTCTTCCATAAACTCTCTTTGACTCTCCAAATTAATTAGTGAAATTCCTTATATTTCACTAAAGATTCGATCCTACAACCGCGTTTTTCAACCGGAGAATAGTGAGAATTTACCATTGGTGATGCCGATTGCTCATAGAGACGAAGATACTTGTGGAAACTACAAAGGTTGTATTTCTAACTCTCTTTGCATGCTTAATCCTTGTTTATTTAATGTAATTAGAGCGTTTATGATCCATTGCTTCCACATTGCATGCTTCTTTTTATCCATAAATATAATGAGACTAGTCATTCCATGGTCCGGTCTTATACAAACTTCTTTACATAGAATACCCCGCTCACATGTCTCCACATTAATGATCAAGATCAAATCATTTATAACACTTTACAACAATTGTAACATCTACAAAGCGGGTTGTACTCGTAGTGTCACCAGGCTAAGATATCCAGCCTTATCCATCTACTACAGACCATTTAGGTTATCACTTAAACATGATCCACCAGTATGTCTCTACATACATGTTTAAGCTACAGAAGATAACCTTAGATGTTAGTTTATTGGTTTGTGGGTTTAATGCTACTAAATATCAAACAAAACATCTCATATTTTATTAAATAAATAAAATATTTGTACAATACAATTACAAACTAAAGAACCCTACAAGATTTAGGGCACCAACCCCAACAATATCCACCTAGGCGATTGCACCACATTCGTCTTGATTGTTTCAATCCATAGAGCGATCTTTGTAACTTTATTGACTACAATTCCCGAGAATTTGATTTATATGTTTCAGGTATCTTAAATCCTTTTGGGATTCTCATATAAATATCATTATCAAGAGATCCATATAAATATGTTGTGATTACATCCATAAGATGCATGTCCAGATTTTCATACACAGTCAGACCAATTAAATATCTTAATATAATTGCATCTACCACCGGAGAATACGTCTCCTCATAATCAATACCAGGTCTTTGTGAGAAACCTTGTGCAACTAGTCTTGTTTTATATCTTGTGACCATATTATTTTCATTTCTTTTCCTCACAAATATCCATTTGTATCCCACAGGTTTGACACTTTCTGGTGTTCCGACTACTGGTCCAAAATCCTAATGTTTTGAAAGTAAGTTTAATTTTGCCTCGATTGCTTCTTTCTACGAAAGCCAATCTTTTCTCTGTCGACATTTTTTAACAGATTTTTGTTCAAGATCCTCATTTTCAGATATAATTTCAAGAGCAACATTATATGCAAAAATTTTGTCAATAACTATATTAGTTCGGGTCCATCTTTTTCCTGTCATGACATAATTTATTGAAATCTCATTATTATCTTTAAGTATTTTACCTTCCTCACTAGTCATGTCATAACTTTCTTCATGGGTATTTACATCCTCAACCAAGTCTTCTTAACAATTAATTATTTTTCTTTTCGAGGATTTTTAACTTTGGAAGCCACTGGTCTACCATGCTTCTTGCGTCATTAGTAATAATTTGCTGTGTTGAGATATCAATTTTCGATGGAACATTTGCAGCCGGAATATGTGACTTAGTTACTTTCCTTGCATCTATAAATGCATATGATAACTGATTTTCTATATTTTGCAAATGAATTATCTTTTGAACTTCAAGTTCACATTGATCTGTACAGGGATCTAAATGATACAATAATGATGCATTCCATGTAATTTCTTTTTTCAACTTTTTAATTTCTCCCCCTAATGTTGGAAAATTTGTCTCATTAAAATAACAATAAGCAAATCGTGTTATAAATACATCACCCGTCAAGGATTCAAAATATTTAATAATTGATGGGGAATCATATCCAATATATATTCCTAACCTTCTTTTGAGGACTCATCTTAGTACGTCGTGGTGGAGCAATTGGAACATATAATGCACATCCAAAATTCTCATATGGAAAATATTTGGCTCATGGCCATAAGCTAATTGTGATGGCGAGTACTTATCGTAAGATACTGGCCTAATGTATACAAGTGACATTGCATGCAAAATAGTATGTCCTCATAAAAATGTAGGAAGTTTAGCTCTCATAAGTGATTGTCTAGCAATTAACTGAAAACGTTTTATGAATGATTCTACTAAACCATTTTGTGTATAAACATGAGCTACAGGATGTTCAATACTTATCATACTTATCCCAATTGACATACAATAATTATCAAAAGCTTGTGATGTAAATTCATTAACATTATGAAAACGAATGGTCTTAATTGTATAATCAGGAAATTGTGCTCTTAACTTAATTATTTGAGTAAGTAATCTTGCAAATGTAAGATTTCGACTTGATAATAAGCACACATGTGACCACCTGCTATATATATCTATTAATACCATAAAATATCTAAATGGTCCACTTGGTGGGTTAATAGGTTCACATATATCACCATGAATTCGTTCTAATTCACATATTTCAATTTTTTTTTCTTTTCAAATTAATTATCATATTTTTATTATTTTTTCCAAACGATTTCAAATAAGCATTCATAACCTTCTTATTTTTGCTTTATTTGAATCAATTCTAGTATTTGTTTCTTTTCCAATCATTTTCAAATAAGCATCTATAACCTTTTATTGTTCTTGCTATGACTTTTCAACTGACAATGTTTTCTTTAATCATAGGTCGGATGATACCTTATAGAGAGCATTGTTGATTTCTCTTTACCGACTTCTTGAAACGATTGAAGAAGAATTTATTTGAGAATGGAGGTCTACGGTTTAATCGAGGATCTTAACTTCAAGTTCGATTTCTTTCTTTCAAATTTTATAAATTTCGTTATCAGTGCTAATACCGCCTTTAGGTTCAAAATTTCGTTCAAATTACTCATAACCCACGAATTTGTTTAAATTTTGCAATGTCACATCTTTATGTTGTACGATTGTACCTTCGTAAGTTTATTTATGAGTTTATTTATGATCTTGATGCTTTAGATTCTAGAAAATTTTGGGGGAGGGGGAGGAAACTTATGTAGAGGAACTGCAGTGTTAATTATTTCTGCCAACCAATGTTACTTTACAATTGAGAGTTTCTGCAAAATTGGAGTTTGAATGAGATTTTTGTGTTTGAATCTTGAAGAATTACATTGTAATGAGAGTTTTAATGGGATTTTTCTGTTTGAATCTTGAAGAATTACATTGTAATGAGTTCTTTCATGATGTCAATTACTAATTTTTGGTGTTATTAGGTCGGTTCTTTATTTTGAAATATTTACATCACATCTTAGTTTTTCAGGAGGTTAGATAATATCTTACTTTCTTTTAACAAACTCTATTTTAAATATCAATAAATTCTAGGTTATTATGATTTTTAAAAAATATGTATTTTTGGAAAGAAAAAATAATTCTAGATACTTTTTGGGTATTTTTGTAATCTAATAATCAATAATTAATTAATCCAAATTAGTTTTGCTATTTTCCATAACCTAAAACATCTTGGAAAAATTGGCCAAAATGACCCATTGGAAGTTTCATTTTGTTTTTTTGACCTATTTTTTAAAAACAAGTTTTTTTTACCTTGATGATGAAAATGATATAAGCATGTTAAATATTTGTTGTATAATTACTCTTATGCTCCTTAATTTCAACCATCAACCTACCAAATTAATTTACATTCTCCACCTAAAATTAATTTATTCAAAAACAATTAACAAAAAGTTATTCACACAAAAAACTCTCCATCAAATTTGTTGGTTGTATAATTACTCTTATGCCCCTTATTAAATTTCCACTTACAATTTCAACCACCAACATACCAAATTAATTTACATTATTCACCTAAAATTAATTTATCCAAAAATTATTCACACAAAAAATTCTCCACTAAATTTGATTTTTTTACAATCCTACAAAAAGTTTTATTCACCAAATTGTTTCTAGAACGAAATTTGTCAAGTCCAAAACTTGTATTTCATGAAGTTGTAATTTTGTACACTCCATCGTAAGAAGATATGTATTTCATTTTTGTATGTATTCTCAATTGTTCACTAATTTCTAGGAAATTGATAAAACTAAATGATATTTTTTTATTTTGCATGATATTTTTGTGAATTTGGATGATATTTTGCAATCATTGGTATATACTTGTTGTTTTTTTGCATATGTCCGACCTAGAATTGGTATATATTTGTTGTTTTTTGCATGCGCCCGATCAGGAATTGGTATATATTTGTTGTTTTTTGCATGCACCCGGCTGGAAATTGGTATATATTTGTTGTTTCTAAAATGCGTCCGACCGAGAATTGATGCCAATTTGCATGCGCCCGACCGGGAATTGATATATATTTGTTGTTTATAAGATGTGTCCACCCAGGAATTGGCACCAATTTGCATGCGCCCGGCCGTGAATTGGTATATATTTGTTATTTTTTGCATGCGCTCGGCCCGAAATTGGCTCTTATTTGCATGTGCCCGGCCAGAAATTGGTATATATTTGTTGTTTTTTGCATGCGCCCGACTGGGAATTGACTCTTATTTGCATGTGTCCGGCCGGGAATTGGTATACTTTGATGATTGTGCCCACTAGCAAACCACTTCCAACTATAAATTTTCATTCACCACTTCAACTATTAATTACAAAAAAGTTTACAAAGTTCTAAAACAATGTTCTATTTGCCGAAATCTGAATGGCATATTGTCTACGATAATATTGCATTCTATCTTGTGTTAAGGTGTCCATTTTGGACCCTGTTACATCATATTCGAAAAATTTACACGTGAACATACCACAGTCACCACTCTTATGTTGTTGAGGCACAAAAGCATCTCGACGTAGAGTCCAACGATCAATTAGAAGATTATGAGACTCCATTACTGCACCAGCAATAAGTAGACCGAGAAAGTTTTTGCACAATGATCTCATTTTATGTTCCAAGTCTGCATTCAAATGTAATACGATCAATGAATCGAACACAATTAATTCTTTGACCTGGAAGTCCACACAAACAAGCACCCAGTGCATCCTAGAAAGGTTGAAAGGCATGTAAATTGCATCGACGTTGCTCCAAGGTACATCGTAGTCAGTGTGTTTACCATGAACGTACTTTACTACATTCGTCGTCTTACTCCAATCGATAGTATGACGATCGCATCTTAGGAAGTTTTAAAGCAACAAGAAAATCAGACAACGTTGAGTGCATGCACCTATGGACTAATATATAGTGTAACTACAATGTCAGCTATGGCAAATTTTCGACAACATAAGTTCGGTTGGGCTTACATTTTCATTTTTATGAACATAAACAATGTGTCTATTACCTGCCGATAAAAATGTTTAATTAAATAGGGACATATATATACATACTCGAGAATCTTCATTAAAGATTATATACCTCGTCATTCATCCATTCGGACGGTGTTAATAGACTATTAACCCATTTTTTTTATCCATTTGAGCATATGCATTCTTCCGAATCATCGCAGCAGGGTCTACATTTTCCATCCACTTTTTAAATTTAATGTTAAGATCTTCAGATATGTCAAAAAGGGGATCGTACTTCTGTTGCATTTTTTGCCTCTTCCCATACTTACTTGTTGTTGGGGTTGATGCCCTAAACTCTCGCTAGGTCCTGTAGTTTGTAAACACTGTATTGAACAAGTGCTTGTGATGTAATAATATATGATATTTTCTTCATTGTTGTCTATGAAACATGAGATGTTTTATTTGCTTTACCACAAACCAATAAGCTAAGATCCCTGGTTTTCGTTGTAACTTAAGCATGTATGTGGAGACATACATATGGATCATGCCTTAAATGATAACCAAAATGGTCTGTAGTATATGGATATATGAGGGAAACCTTATCCTGGTGACACTACGGATGCGGCCCACTTTGTAGATTGTTACAAGTGTTGTGACTTACTACAAATGACCTGATCCTGATCATTCATGTGGAGACATACAAGCGGGGGCATCCTATACAAAGGAGTTTGTATAAGACCTGATCACGAAGTGTTTAGTCTCGTCATATAACGTCGTTCATGACAGAGACTTCACTTCACTAAGATGACCATAGGTAACATGACCTCAATCCTGAGTGAGTTGGGAACTCCTGCCTTTGAGGGCGATTGTTTGATTTTCATGGGTACGAGTGGCCAGATTGTCGACTCAAACCTACCACTTTGGATATTCGTCTGATTTGGGAACTGGAAACTCAACTATACAAGATGGAATTCACTCTTTCCCCGAAGCAAGGGTAAGTAGATAGATTACTCCCTTAAGGGTTGATTACAAGGTTTGAACGATGTAGCGTCACACACCTTCTCATGGCACGAGAGGTGTCCACTCATAGTAGGAATATGAGATATTGTTCATTAGAGAGATCAGTGGTACTTAAGGAGTTAGATGTAACTATTAGGGCAAAACGGTAAATTGACCTTGCTATACTTACGAGCATCTGTGAAAGGTTATCGTATTGTTGATTGGTTATATCCTATGGACACACAAATATATCTGTAGTGAGAATAATGCAACTGTCGATCTTTAGTCGAATGCCTGACAGTTAACGGATGGTGGATCTCGTGGCTAAATAGTTTAGTCAGCTATTCACGTACCGTTGGAGCTTCAAGCTATAAGTCTATAAGGTCCTCTTGGTAGCTCAATGGATTCAAGTTGAGAATTAGTTTTGGGGTCAGTTTGAAGTGTTCAAATTGACAAGAAGGAGTTTGATTATATATGATATGATTAAACTGGTCAATTATATATAATATAGTTGACATGATGTATGAGATACATCAATTGGAGGAAAATGATATAAATATGATTTATATCTAGTGGAGGAGAAAAGGACTATGGCATATGATGTGATATTAAAACTATAGGTTATAAATATAATATGATAAGTTAGTTATTATATTTATTTATAATTAAACAATTATGAGATAATTGTTGGTGGTTTTCTTCATAACCGTACGTAAAAGTGGGAGGTTGCATTCAGTTTTCATAACTGAAGGATAAAATGAAAATAGTTTTCATTTTGTAAAAGAATCGGAGTATCACTTGAAACAATTGTACACTGTCTATCATCTAGCTAATAAGAGCCTACACAACAGGTCAAGTTTTCCTAAACGATCGAATAGCTTTTACTAAATGATCGAGCGCGAGAGCGAGATTACCTAAACGATCAGATCTGATTACCTAAACGATTGTGCACCTTTTCTAAACGATCAAGCACTCATCTATACGATAGACAAAAAATCTCTCCCACTTGCTTGTTCGTTGAATACGATCATGCTTCCTCTTTCCCTCTATCAAATCCAACAGAGCCCACACCTCCTGGATTCTCACTCTGAGAATACCAAGGTCATTAAGTGGTGGTGTCCAAGTTGCTGCCTGTTCGTGTAGAAGATCGTTCATTGGCTGAGCAACAGCAAGATTTGGTAGACGATTGGTTTGGTGTTGCAAAGATAGCGAGAGGTGCTGTTTCTTGACGAGACCGAGAGAAAGACAGAAGAAAGGTTCTTCACAGGTGAGTCTTTCGGTTCTTTATATTTAAGTTTTCAAAGCATGTCATAATTTATTCTTAAATGCATAACTTGTATGTATGTTTGTGAATGCTTGTATTTCTATCACAATGAATTTGGAATGATCTTGCTTCCACTCATAGGTCCTCTTTGATAAGAGTTCCTTCACTTGTGTCCTTCCACTGTGTAGTTAATTTCCCAGAAATTTTTCTCATTCAGCCACCGCGACCTTCTATTACATTTACATTTTCCGTGTCTTGTGAACTTATATCGACAACCTACACAATAAAATTTGTAGTGAACTTATTAAAATAGTGTTGTTCGATCAATCGAAAAATTCTTGTGAACTTATAGATGATGGCTACACTTCTATGTCAATTATAGGGTTATTCAATCAAATAAATAATAAAATTTCAATTATTATTCATAATTACAACAATAGGAAGACAAAGACGATAAGAACAGACTAAATAGGAAAAACAATTATTATTCAAAATTTCATACTAAATAGGAAGACATAGACGATAAGAGCAGACAACAGGGATCATGACGATATATCCTAACTTCTGAACGACAATATTACATCAACAATTTTGGTCGTTAACTTCTCAACGAGGTCATACCTCGTCCTTCCGTCCATCAATGTCGAACCCTTCATCTATAACATCGTCACCTGGAACCGCCACAAGTACAATATCACCACCTACAGCTCCAGGAGAATGACCATCCCTATCACCATCGTTTGTCACAGTATGATCACTCGTACCTCCATGGTCCCCACCTCTAATGCAATCAACGTCTTTTCCCTACATGCATAGTTATTAGACATCTTTTACCTGCATGCTTAGTTATAAAGAGAATAGACAAGAAGGATCATAATGGTATATCCTTACTTTTGATCATCGTCGCAAGTACTTCTTAATGCTTTTTAGGTCACGTTATAAATTTTCCACGTGATGATCAAGACGTTTGACTAGCTTAATCAATTTACAGTACTTCTTCCATTTCTTCTCGGTCTTCTCATCATGCCTTTGTTGATTATCACTGTCATCAACCTCCTTAGTGTTTGAAAGTCCAGCAACATCACCATCATTTGTTGGTAGAGGTAGTTCTAGTTGTGCAGGTGGTGCAAGTAGTGCATGTGGTGCAAGTGGAGGGATGGGTGGCTAACACGATTCACAAACTGAATCTCTTCTTTAGAAGGAACAAGTTGCAATGTAATCCTTACCTACATAAAATTGTAATCATGAATAAATAAACTAAGAAGCTATAATCATAAAAATAAATAAATAAATAAAAAATAAAAAAAAAATCTAACCCAAAAAACTTAAAAAGGAACATGTTGCATCTGACCCAGACTTCGTCTTTAATCACTCCACATGGAGGAGAATGCGAACATGACCATCTCGAAATGCGTGGTATCGCATTGTCATTCAATCTGTTTGTAATGCGTCCGGATAATGATAAAATCATTTCATATACCTATACCTATATGAAATGTAAGTGTGAATAAGTGGTGTACTTTTATGAATATTCATTAAATCAAACTAATTAAGTTACCTGAAAAGCATGGGGAAACCCGTAAAGACTGTACGTATGTTGTTTTCCATCTGCATTGCCCTTATACACCCGTGCTTTATCTTTCAATCATTGTTTGAATCGTTTAATTGTATTCGCAAAAATTTTCTTGCTCCAGTCCTCATTACAAAATCTATTCCAATCATCTTTGATCGCTGAATTTTCAAAATCCATTTTTTCCTCTCTCTACCCATCATAGCAAACTCAATAAAATAAAATAATGCAATTTTCACTACATCAAAATCGTTTTCAAACTCAAGTCTTGGAAAATAGAGTCCAACTCATATGCCTCCATACCCTCATTATCGTTTAGATATTTAGCTCTAAGTCTAACAAAAGAATTTTCTCCCCTCACAATTCTAGTTTGATTTTTTAGTCCTGTAATAAGGTTAAACTCTATTTGGTTGAAGGATACCTTATTACCCATAAGATTAAAGCTAATAACATCTCTCCTAGGTTCCTCTATCTCTCGAAGAAAAATATAATGAATTAATGGTCCTCTCTTTCCCACCCATACCCGGTTGAAATATACATGGGGCCTCGGCCGGTCTAACATCGGGCACCAATCTTCCCCAATCTTCTCTGCCCGTTCACATACCAGGTCATCATTGAAGCCCGACCGGGTAAGATCGATTTCCAAAAACTTATTTTTAGGCCCAAAATTATTTAGAAAACACCGAACATTATGTTTTTGGGGAAAAAAATAACATTCAACATAGATCTAACATATATTTAAAACAAACATTTTATAGCATCTAAGATAAACTAACATTGAGCAAAAAAAATGAAAATCCATACCTGATTAGATGAAAAATCCCAAATAATCTTCAATGAAAAGGAAAATTGCAAGAGAAATCGAGATAAATGGAGTGAAATTGAGGAAATGGTAGAAAAAAATGATGATGACCGGAAATGGCAAAGGAAAATAGTGAGAGTGAGAGTTTGGAGGGTTTGGAGTTACTTTTGAAATGTGAATGGCGTTACAATAATTTTACTTAGTTTTCAAATCTATGGGTCAAAAAAAACAATCTTTTTAAAAAGAGTCTAAAATTCAAAACTAAAACTTAAAAGGGCTATCATTGTCCATGGCCAGGACGCAATTTTTTTCCATATATTTTTTGAGGTGACTTATGCTTTCTTTAACATGCAGAGTGCTTAATTGAGTGTCTTTACCAATTGAAACCTCAACATAACTGAAGAAAATTAGACTTGGAAAAAGAATAGTATTAACATTAATAATATATGGAGAAAACAATAGTGCTCATTTAAAGACATATACACAGCTTGGGACATATCAGCTGATGAACAAATTATTCAATCAATAGGCACATGGAAATTACAGCAATAATTCAATTATTCTCACTCTATTTGCCAATTATGCAACAGCAAATCTAAACACCATCATTTCCTAATCATATAACAAGTATCTCAACTTCCTATGAAGAAAAAATGGTTCAATCCATATCAATATCGACCTCCTCAACTTAATGTACAATTTACAAGCGAACTCGTACCACCATCTCCATCTCCATTGCCATTGTAGGGTTTCCTTTCAAGCTATTTCTAGTCATAAAAATCTCGAGGTGTTCTACTTTGATGAAGGTCAGATCATGCTAGGTACCTAAACAAGCTCAGGTTGTCACTGTCTCTTTCCAGATAGTCTCGGGCGATTAGATCTTCAATACGTTTTTTTATTATCTTAAAGTCAGGCTGCAAATTTGCAAGATTTCTTTTTAGAATTTGAAATTTAAAAAGCAGATTAAGAAACAAAGCATTGACATGAAACTGTTAGAGAGAAACCTTGAACATGCGACTGAGTTGCTCGACACACTCTAGCACCAACTGCTGGTGACTCAAAACTTTCCGACTTTTCATAATGCGGACAATTGATGCATCGATAGCATATCGTCTGTCCTTGTCGACATCTTTAATTACCTTCTTCTTCTCATCAACAGGTGGAAGAGGAATCTGCACAAAGGAATATCAAAACACGGCCTCTTACAAGAATGATTATGGTTAGTATCACGAGTGCATGAAAATATTAACTAGTGAAGAAATAGAACCTTGATCCTCCTCATTTTGTCCGTAAACATCAAATTGAACGTGAAGCTATCGGTTGGTGAGATAGTTTTAGTACTTGGCTCCTTGTTAAGAATCTTGTATTTGGCGCACGACAAGGAATGGAGTAGTCTCACAATATCTTCATCGCTCAAATTTAGTTGTGTCTTAATTTCTGAGTAACTAAGTTGGTCAAAGGAATTAAACAGCAGCAGGACAGAAGCCTAAAAACATACAAAAAGGAGGGCCATATAAATCGGCATTAAGGACTTGGCAGTAGAACTAACTTCCAATTTTCCAAAACCAGAGGAAAGTCAAGTTCGAAAGGGATGATGTACTAACCTGATAAGTAGTCACAATTAGTTCGATAGTTTTTGGTTCGAACGTTCCGCTGAGGTTACAGATACCCAGAGAATAAATCCATGTTAGCTTCTTGTGATTTTCTTTAATCTGATAAAACTCTTTGAAAGTCTCGACGCATTTAACCTGAAGTTGAGAAAAGAAAAGGTAAAGATGCAGTTTTTCATCAAGATGTCCAACCTGTAAATGGTCAAACTCGAAATGAGAATAATACTCGCGTACCATCTCAGCTGGGAGGTTGAGATCAAAGGACTTATAACTAGGCCAATACCCAGTAGTTAGAACAGTAACTGTCAAGTCGATGTCAAGATGTGCTTGTGGATTATTGCTAAGATACTCCTCAAAGCTCGCTTGGTTCTCCCTTGCCATAGCCAAATCTTTTACCTAAGGGAATTCAAAACAATCACACTTGTAAATACTTTCATAACATCACGCACTTCAAATTACAAATAAACATTTGGTTTACCATGCCCTCCATCTTTGATGTGAACTGACCACCACATTGCTGTTTCAGTTTAGTCAGAATACTTCTCTCATGGTCGTCATTGGCACTCTTATCAAAAAGAAGTCGTCGCGCAAGCTTTTTCCTGCAAAATATTATGCAATTAATCATCATTATTTCATTTTTCATATTTTGCGGTTTTACCTTAAAAACCAATTAATATGAAAATCTAGAGAGTTACCGGTAAAATTCGCCAAAAAGATCTTTATCACTGATGTAAGCAAGCAGTTTCACTATCTGCAAACAGAGAAGGGTTATAATGGTAACATCCTCCAGAAATCACAAGGGGAAGAAGGAACAAAATATAGGAAAAAAGAACGAACCTTTTCAAGAGTCTCCTCAATGGCTTCATCACTCAGTTTCTCACTTCCACCTTTCTTCAGAATGTTATCACAAAACGTTGAGAGTAACTCTGCACTTGAACTTCCAGCAACACCCTTGTTGCAAAAGACCTCAAAAGCCTCCTTGAGAGCCTAAATAGATACACATATAGTCTGAGTAACAATTTAAATCTTAGTAGTTCTATACCACAATATCTTTTTTCTAGTAACCCCGGGTTTTTAGACCACCTTATGTGATAATTACACTTTGCACGTGGTAATAGACTAGTAAAAAAGAACACACCTTATGGAAAAGTGTATGATTTTGGAAACAGCTGTCCACATATGCCGAATATTTATCATGTAGTTCCATCACCTTTTTTACGAACACCTAAAATACAGATCATAATTTTAAATCATTGTGTGTGTGTGTGTGTGAGAGAGAGAGAGGGAGAGAAAGAGAGCGTGTGTAAAGGAAGATTACCTGTTCTTGCAAGCCAACCACATCCTTTTTCTCAGCCTAAAAAGAAGGAAAAAAGAATATGTCCTCAGTTATAGCAAAAATAACCTTACAAAATTGGCATTTGTAATTCAGGTAAATGTTCGCCTTTTTTTTTTTATCGAAAAAACCAGTTTCCATTGAGATAGAACTCAATAAATGTTCATGAAAAGTACAGCTAAATCATAAAATCAACACTGCAGCCCTGAACACTTCGGATATTAAACCTTTCCAAAACCACACACAGTTCCTAATTATTGTTCATTGAGGACGACAAGAACAGTTACAATACACAATTCACTTATACATGGTACACCAAATTGAATTTAAATGCATGAACATTTGAAACTGAGTCCAGCAATTCATAAAACAACTATTAATGATAAGGAAACCCATTTACTTATTAAGTATTAGGTCACTTTTTTAGTGTTATTAAATTCTTAAATTACACGGCTTTCATTTTATTTCTTCTTAGCCCAGATGCAAGACCGAGACATGTCCATATATCTGTCTAAAACTGGAAACTTCAGTATGATATTTGCTATGCCTATAACACATCGGAATATCTCCAAAAGAAAAATAAGTTGTGAATGTAACACCAAGATACCCATAATTATCAAGTAATATAAGAATATAAAATAGAGAGAGAGAAATTGAAGTAATAAGGGACAATAATTTATCCAAATTAAAGTAGAAAGAGAAATTAATGTTCATCTATATCATCTATTAATCACCCCTCTAATTTCTGAAAAGCGGAAAGCAGAAACGTTTTTCCTCGAAGAGATTTTCTTGGGAGATAATATATATGCTTTACTAAAAACTTCGGTATAATGCATTGAATAAACAACATACGATGGATAGTGACAAACCTTTTTGTTGCTTGCTGCATCTTCTGCTTGTTTGACCAAGGCAGTCCCCTGAGCAGCAACATGCTGAATGATGGAAATTTTAAGATCACATTAGAGATAAGGAAGATAAGATAAGAGAAAAGAATTCTAATCATCTCTATTGGAAAACAAATATAAGGCAAAGTTGAAGTGGTTAAGTCACTAACCTGCTTAAATGTATTTGAAACTGGCTCTAGGCCCCGAGGAATTTTAGAGAACAGTCTGAACATTCTTGATAAGTCTTCCACCTAGAAAATATCCCATAAACACCAAGGAAGAAGAAAATATAAGTTCACGTTTCAAATTGACAACCATATACATGAAAATCAAATATAGTAAATTTTGCAAGTACCTTGTCATCTCTAAGCAATGCATGACATCCAGAATGCTCTTTTTCAAGCAGCTGGGTACAATAGGCAGATAACAGTTCATGCTGAACTTTCTAGAAACAAAAAAGAGGAACATATCAACTATATTTCTGAGGATGATCAGGATCAAAGAATGAAGGGGGGGGAAGACAAACAAACCTCAAGAAGTTTAGGTTCACTGCTGGAATGCAAATAATGTGAAACTCTGTCCTTCTCACGTCTTAGACAATCCTCAGCCTAGAATGTTCAATGAAATGAGTTAGGCTACCAGAAAGATAAATTACGGTAATCTACAAAGCTAATAAAAGAACAAAAGGAATTACTTTCAACATATAATCAGGACAAGAATCTTCGAGAATCCAGTTTGAAGCCTTCCGAGAGTAATAAGCAGCAGTGTCTTCGAGCATGGCTACTTCAAAATCATTTTCATAGCAATCCATTTCCCCCATCCCAATCTCCACAAATATCCCTAAGACATTCTTTAGCAGAGCTCGGTCAATTTGCTCTCCTTCACGCTCTTTATCGATCTGATAGGAGAAAATCTAGTTATGCAATGCAAAGCTTAAAAGATTGTGCACAAAATAAAAGGGCATCAAGTTAATATACCAGTGATATAACAGCATCTCTAACTTTTGCATTCAACTCCCGGTAAACCTAAACCAACACAAATATCAATAACATATTCTATTGCAATGACTTGCAAATTTATTAAGTCACAAATTTCACGGGTAAGAACACGAACAGATTTTAGCCAAGCAAAGAGGCAAGAGCAAGAATATAACATGTTAAGAAGAACCAAGCACAATGTCTGGTGGTAACTGGTCGCATACCAGATCTCGAAAACAAGTCAGCCCAACACTATGCAGAGATGGAAGTGACCTTCGAGCAATAAAGTAGCGATCAAGATAATGGAAGAAGCGAGAAAGCCACCTAACCATCACTTTGTGGTTTACCCATCTTTTCACAAGCTCTCTCAACATGAATTCATCATGCTTCTCCCTCAAAGAAGGCAATACCTGAAAAGAAAGTTCAATTGTGAGCGTGTGAAACAAATAAACTGCACCCCAGAAAAACTAGAACCTGACCATGAAATTTTTCACATGAAGGATAACTCATAATACATATATAATATGTGAACCTAGGACTAACAATACCATGTCATGTATAAAATGTGACCATAGAAGACAAATATAATATTGTGAAGCTGGGACTAACAATACAATGTCATGTGAAAAATGCAATCATACAAGACAAATATAATATTGTGAAGCTAGGACTAAGAATTTAATGTCATGTGAAAAATGTGCAAGATGACAAAAGCACTTTAGCGTCAAGCTTAACGAATTCAACGGTGAATTTAGACCATTAAGGACACTGACATGAAATTGATAGGAAAATAATTAAGGACACTTAACCATTTATAACATAGAAACAACAATTAACCATTTATAATATAGAAACAACAAGAGCCTGCAAAATTTCAAGTTACGAGAAAGATATGACCCATAAGATCAAGGAAAACCAATATATGAACTAATATTTCTTACCGATGAAATTATATACTCTTCAAATGATTCGCGGTACTTGTCATACAACTGGTGAGAGTAGTCATGAGGAAACCTTTGAGTACACATATTATAGATGGTCCTGTAAACATGATAGATAAAAGTTGGATTCATCATCTCCATAAAACCAACCTTCAAATTGCTACACAAGAACAAAAAAAGGAAATCCTCTCTAATTTGAAGAACAAAATTAACTCATCAAGAAAACAGGGAAGATTGCAACCCTTCAAAGTGTATTAAGTACTAATTGAAACTTCCATTCCAACCCTTAATAATTAAATAAATAAATATATATATATATATATATATATATATATATAAACAAGAATAGCAGGCAATTTAGAAAAATTAATACGTGTAGAGCATCATGTAATCTTCCGAGCTGAACTGTGGCTCTGGCAATCCCTCGAGAATGTTCTTCAATTTTGTGATTCCCTTTTGCATGAAGTCCCATCCTTGTTCTAAATCAATAGATTCACGTTCACCCATCATTGTATTATCATCAACCTCCGATTGCTCAATGCTGATATCAGAAGTTCTGCAGATTGAGACAATAAAATTCACAATCAGATTATGAACAACATTATAAAAGGAAACCACGATAAACAACAAAAATTTCATATACCCAATTCGAAATTGAAATTCAAGCTTCAAGGTAACAACATATCATTAACATTAGTGAACCATAAATTTCAATCTCACTCCCCCCACTACTCATTCATAGCTAAAGCGACACACTCAATAACTGAATTACACCACTCCGAAACAAACCGAAAGAAGCACAGCGAAACAAAAATACATTACTACGATTCACAAATTTGCAAAAAACAATCGAATTAACAAGGAGATTACCAGGAAACAGAGAGAGATTTGATACAGAAAAAAAAAAACAAAAAAAAAAAAAAAAAAAAAAAACCTACGAGAAGTAAAACCTGTAGATAGCGATTGGAAGAGAGAATTAAGCAAACAAATTCCCGATGGGCGTTGATGGGTTGAGTTGCAAAGTGCTAACCAGGATTTTGGAAATTTTTTTACGCATATGAAAACTGCTAATTATTAGAGATTTTGTTTTTAAAACATATTGAAGATGAAATATCTTACATAAATATAGAATAAGGGTCTACAGTTTTAAAAAACCAATATTGGCCGTGAGATTTAACTTCTAACTATGTCCAATTTTCCTAGGGACTGATCTGTTTCGAACGAGTGGAAATTCTCCGATTAGGCGGAAAATGAGGAAGTGAGTAGGGAAAAGAAATTTCTCGTGAGCTAAACGGGGACGGAAACGAAGAATACATTCCTCGTCCCTGCCCCCGACCCCAGGCCTGCTCCGTTCCCATTTCCACCCGATTAGCTTTTACTATTAGCTTTTACATATTTAGTATAGTTATCTAATATTATGTGAATAATTTGATTTATATTTCTTTCTTTTTACTAAAAAAATTAATTAGTTTTTTTAGGCCAAAATTTGAATATTAAATTCAAATTGTCATATAAAACTAACCATAATAAAAGATTTAGTGATAAAATTAATTATTTAATTAAAATTTATTGATTTAAATTAATTGATTTTTTATAAAAAAAAAAATAACAGGGAAATCCATCCCTGTGGGAAATTTCACTGGGGAATGAAATGGGGATCGAGGATGAAGAATGGCATCCCGATCCCACTCCGTCCCGTGGACATCTCTACTTCTAACCTCAAGATTAATAAAAAAAAGGTTTTACGAAGGATAAAAAAAATGTTTGATAATTTAAAAACTTAAGTCACATAGGAAAATAAATTAAAATTTTGTATAATCATAACATTAATTAATTAAAAATTTTCAAGTAAAATTTAAGAGATCCAACGATCAAATTGTCTTAATTTTTCTTAATGTTATATAAGTGAAATTATTTATAGATTATTATAAGATAATTTAGAGATTAGTAGAAAAAACACGTGAAGATAGTTCTTAATTCTTCGTAACCTAAAACAGAGGAGGTTGTTGAGTAAATGGTGTATTTGTTGAACGTAACACAAATGTCTTGTCTATTTATATGGAAAAAAAAAATAGCATTATTTGATTCCTATTTGGAACATTATTCTATTACTATTCAAGTTCTTATAAATATATATTTATCATTATATATAAAAGATTCTTTATTTAATTAATGATGAAGTTATTTTATTTAATCATCTTTCCTTAATATTTTCCGTGTCCTTCTTAATGTATGGTAAATCTAAATATTTTAAATTTGCATAGTATATGCCAACAAAAATGTAGCTCAATTGACATAATGTTTGTACTAATTGATTTTGATCGAACCTTATAATCAATTTAACTCTGTTAGTTTGTTAAAATTTACATTTATCATCGTATATAAATACAATTTATCTTCAATTTTATCCGATAATTAACAAGATAATTTGAATTAGAATGTAATATAAAATTAAAATTTTCTTATTAAATAGTAATTTAAAAGACATTCAGAAATTAAGATTAAGATTTTATATTTGCCTTTATTCGTGAGTTACCAAATATAATTTTTTTTTTTTTTATTGAAGTGACATTTGATGAAATTTAAAGTTTAAAAATAAATTTGACCAAATGAATTGAAGTTGAATGTAAAAGTATAAATGAAAGTTTCTAATTAAAAACATTTAGAATTAAAGATGGAGTCGATGTTAAATTTTGATGTTGATTAAAGAATTAAAATATTGTCCCATTATGAATTGATGGGTTTGATTTCACTATTGAGAGGTCAAATTTTAGTTTTATAAATATATCAATATCAATGCTAACACAAGTGGTCAATTGCAATAAATTACGAAATTTTAAGTTTATCAAATCAATTGATCGAATTAAAGTTTAGAGACATTATTGTAACAAACCATGTAGTTCAAGGATGTAATTGCAAGAAACCCTATAATTCGTGGGTGGTTTATACAGTTTTTCCTAAAAAGGAATAGCTATTTCAATTGTGCTATCCGTGCATATGAACCAACTCCTTTTCTTTCCTATAACATATGAACCGATATCTTAATTCTCGCTTTTTAACTATTTGATTGTTTGTTTTTAATTTTTTATTACTAATTTTTAAAAATTGTTCTTATTTTCTCATAATTTCCTAAACATGATTTTCACATTTTCTTTTTAAACATTTGAATTCCAACCCAAATTTTTTTTTTAAAAAAAAAAAAAGACAATTTTTATTTACTTTCTAAGACTTGCCTTGGATTTTAAAACACTTTTAGAAATAAACAATAAAACAAAGAAAAACAATAGTGATATTGAATAAATAATAAACAATCAAAATAAAGCCCCCTAATTTGAATTCAAAACTAAATCAGGAAGATTTCTCGATTTGAAAATGAAAAAAAAAAAATAATAATAATGTAATTAAAGTATATGATCAAATAAGTACTTACAATATTTTATTGAGAATACTTTCTTAGAGGTGCCATCGGAGAAAGTGCTATTGATTAGATTTTGATGAGAGTAATTGAAGGAAAAAAATACAATAATTCAAGAAAAAGCACACGCGCGATTTTTTATTTCTTTTATATATAGTATGATTTTATATATAAAATAGATATAACAATAATTTAAAAAACGAAAAGAATATTTAAGAATTTATCAACTTGCATTGGGTGTAATGGATCAAAAGGATATTGTTCGCACGAGATTTCAAGAGAAATTTATTTCGTGGAACTTGAACTTTGTATTTGTATTAATTTTGTGAAAAGTGAGTACAATCTCTAATACATAATTTTGATACTTTCAAAATAGTCTTAAGCTAGGTGATCTTCTTGAATGATCGGTCTTTGGGCTTGTTGATCTTCTTGGATGATCGACCTTTGCGTTTGTTGATCTTTGGGTTTGATGATCTTCTTGCATGATCGATTTGGACTTGATGTTCGACCTTTGGGCTTGTTGATCTTCTTGGATGATCGGCCTTGGCTTGCCAATCTTCTTGGATGATCGGCCTTTAAACTTGTTGATCTTCTTGGACGATCAGCCTTTGGACTTGGACGATCGGCCTTTAGGCTTGTTGATCTTCTTGGACGATCGGGCTTGATGATCTTCTTGGATGCTTGATGATCTGGATGATCGGCCTTTGGGCTTGATGATCTTCTCGGATGATCAGCCTTTAGGCTTGATGATCGTCCTTTAGGCTTGATGATCTTCTTGGAAGATCGACCTTTGGGCTTGTTGATCCTTTTGGAGGATTAGTGTTTGCACGAGGCTTCCGGAGAAACTTGTTTCGTGGAGTTGAACTTGAGTTGGTGTTGGTGTTGATGTTGATTTGATGCGATGTGGTTTAATCTCTAGTACTTGATCTTCTAATTCTCTCAGTCGGATGTGTACGCTTGATTTGAGGAAGCGAAGTGCGTGATGATCTTGCAGTTTGAGGAGATTGAATCTTCAGCTTATAGGTTATGAAGATACAGTCAGTTTGTTAAAGTCTTCTAATCTTCAAACCTTCAGATAGTTTAAATCTTTGGTTCTTTAGAATTTGAGTATTTTAGTCTTCGAAACTTTGAGAACCTTCAATCTTCAGCACTTGAGAGCTTGAGAGCGTTAGGTTTCAAGAATTAGGAGCTTCAGTACTTGGATCTTGGGAGCTTAAATCTTCACAGCTTTGATATGTCTTCTGATCTTCACAGCTTTAGTATGTCTTCTAATATTCATAACTTTGAAGGAATTTTGTTCTTCAAATCGTTAGAGCTTCAGAACTTCAGATCTTCAGAGAGCTTTGGCTTTTAATTCTTCCAACCTCTCCTTTAAATGAAGAGATAATACATTTATTTATAAATTACTGTGCCAAAATTGGATTTTGGCTAAAGTTGGGCTTAGGCCCATTTATTGTTGGGTCGAAATATTGGGCTTAAACTTAATCTTTAATTAGCCCAAAATTTCACCGATCTGAATTGGATTGGGCCCGAGTGACTTTAATTACTCGGCTCAATCCAACTTATAATTTTTACAATAGGCTTGAGCTTTCATTGATGATGTGGCAACTCATGATTCGTCGAAATTTCTACATGTATGATTATAAACTTTTTTTCTAAGGTTTAATTACAAAATTGGTCATTATTATTTGGATAAAGTCTCAATTTAGACTTCATGACTTTGGAATTGAGCTTAATTTTAATCCAACTTTGATAATTTGGTTAAATTTCAATCACATTTGAAAAGTCTACATATTTTCTTTTATTTGTTTACTAGTTCCTAATCTATTGTTAACTTAAAGTCAATTGAATGATTGCAACATGAAATAAATTCGTTTGAGTTATTGACTTACATTAAATAAGAGAAAACATACTAAAACCAACTCTTTAAGGCTAATTAAAGTGAGCATAACTCAATTGACATATGAAAGTATTATCGACGAAATTTGTGGTTCAAACCTCCCTATCTCTCATTATATCATATAAAAAAAAAGTTTAAAAAACACTTTTGGTCCCTCAACTTTCATAAAAACAATAATTTAGTCTCTAAACTTTGGCTTGTAACGATTTAGTCTGGACTTTCAATTTGTAATAATCTAGTCCCTAAACTTTAGTATGTAACGATCTAGTCCTTATACTTTCAAATTTGTAACAATTTAGTCCCTGATGTAAAAAAAAATAATCAAAATTATATGTCAATTTTTATTATTTTATGATGTAGACTTTGTATTTTATAAAAATATTGAGTCTCTAATTAGTTTATCGGTTTATTTATTCAAGAAATCTCATTAAATCCTAATACTAATTTCTAATTGTTACAAATTTTAAAATATAGGGACTAATTATTACATAGTAAAGTTCATAAACTAAATTGTTACAAGGTCGAAGACTAAATCGTTATTTTTACAAAAATTTAGGGACAAAAAGTGATTTTTAACCCTAAAAAAATCTTTTAAGGCCAAATCGATGGAATTTATAAATATTTTAATTAAAGAACAAGCTAATATAACCTATATAGGGGGCATTTGGGACAATGAATTAATTATTATAGTTGGGTTATGATAATTTGTGTTTGGGTGTAGATTATATTAGTTTGAGTTATAATAGTATGTGTTTGAGGTGTAAACTATTTTAGTTTGAGAAGGAAATAGTAAACACTGTAGCAAATAATAAAAAAAATTATGAATGTAAAATAGTAAAAACTATAGTAAATAGTAAATACAGTAGCAAATAGTGGTTTTGAAATAGTGTTGACTGTAGTTAATGGGAGGTTTTGAAATAGTAGTTATTATATTTTGATGATAATTGTTGCTCCAAACGCCCCATAGTGAGCTATTCCTCGACCTTAATTATTGCTAGTGTGTTGAGATGTATGTTAGTGCTTTTCACAATGAAAATTTCATCGATTAAATTTATACTAAAATTCGCATATTATCACATAGAAATTAATAACACTAAGCAAATTTGAAGGTAGTTGAAGTATAGTGATGGAATAGGTTCTAATACCAATCCCTCAATCATTGAAAATAAGGATGGAATGTCAATACTCATCCCTACATCTCATGCATGTAGCCATCTTCTATTGTTAACTCGGGATAATTTAAGCATCAACTATTACGTTTGTATCTAATACATCTTTAATAGAACTTTGAATTTTGAACTTTAAATATTATGTCTAGTTAACAGGTTATTAAATTTTCAATTTTATATATCATAAGTCTCTTTTATATATATATATATTAAAAAAATGATTAATCTCTCTAATATACTATTTGTTTTTAAGTCTAATATTATCACAAACTTTCAATTTTGTGTTTAGTAAATTTGTGAATTTTAAAACGTTTAAAATGCATCAAGGATTTATAATGCTATTTAGATACAAAATTAAAAATTTAGGAGTCCATTAGACCCAAAATTAAAAGTTTCAAGACCTATGAACATTTTTTTAAGTTAACTTACTAAACACAAAATTGAAACTTCAAAACTAAAGTTGTAATTTAACCATATTTTTTCTATCTTTCTATTTTGTATTATAAAATTTTTTAATTAATTATTTATTTTGAGAGTATGCCTAAAATCTAATATGACCATCTTTCCAAATCTAGGAAGGATTCAATTCAATCTCATGAAAATAAAGTTGATTAATGGAACAATAATACTAGTTGCACCAATTCCCCATGTATTTTCTTCCATAACTAAGGGAAAAAAAATATAAAACAACATATTTTGTAAGGTAAAATTCATTTTTGTCCCTAAAGTTGAAAATTCATGTCTATTTACTTCGAAATTTCAAAACAAATACTTTAGTCCCTCATGTTTGTTAAAGGAAAATTATTTCAAATAGTAAAATCGTTAAAAATATTTATAAAATATAGAAAAAAAAATTAATTATCAATGATAGACATTGATAGACTTCTATCCGTGTCTATCAATATCACTATCAGTGTCTATCAGCGTCTATCATTGATAATTCTAAAATTTTGTCATATTTTATAAATATTTTAGTTTATTTTTCTATATTTAAAAACAGTTCATTGTTAAATACTTGTAAATAGTCCCGATTTAATTTTAAGTTAACGGAATGCTTACTAGATCGTTATGTGTTAACGTGAATTTTAATTGATGATATATCATTTGTATTGGATTAGTTAGAAAATAAATTAAAATTTAACTTAAAATATAAAGAAAAGTTATTTAAAATATTTAAAAGCTTTAGAAAATATCTCTTCATAAATATTAGAAGAATTTTCAAGAGCACGTTTTCTTTCTCTATAACATATAACAAAAATTTTCTTTAATAAAAAGTCATTTTAGTGTCCTCTCCATTTTTTAAAAAATTTCTTTTACATATATTAACAAATTAAATGTCATTGTTTTTCATATAAGCTTTTGTTCAACAAATTTTAAATCAATTGATGTTGAAACCAATTTATAACAGTGTTACACAATAGTTCATATATCAAGTTGGATTTTAATGGTTTAATTAAAGGAAAATTATTTTAAATAACAAAACTGCTGAAAATATTTATGAACAATAGCAAAATATCACAGTTTATCTACAATAGATCGCGATAGACTACTATCTATGTCTATCTGTGTCATGATAGATACAAGTAGTAGTATATTGCGATTTACCACATATAGATTGTGATATTTTTCTATCATTTATAAATATTTTAGTTCATTTTTCTATATTTGAAAACAACCTTTAATTGAACTTTTTGGTTATCATTTCTTTTCCTTTTTTAAATAACCCACTTTTATCTCATAGTGAATGAAAAATTAATTCAATTATACATCATTGATTACAATTAACATTCATATGGTCTAGTAAGCATTCCATTAATTTTAAGTTAATTCTAGAACCATTTAGGGGCTGTTTGGGCCCCATATTGAACTTAGGGGGAGTGGGCTATGTTTGGGGCTCCAACTATTTTTAGTTGGAGCTCCAAATTTTATAACCCTAATTAGCAACAGTGTTCACTGTTTCTCGCCCCATCACATGCTGCAGTGACTTCTTCTCTCACCCCTCAATTTCTCTCGGTCATCTCTCTCATCGCTCTCTTCCGCCTCTCTCATTCATCGATTCCACTCCTCAGAGCTTCCTTGTTTCCTCCATCTCCTTCGATTCCACATCTTAGATTAGGTTTGTCGTTCCTTTTGTCTCTCCCGTCTCTATTGGGTCTTGGTATCTTTCTTTCATCTCTCATTTGATAGGGTATTTTAGAGGATTTTGATATCGCACGTCTCTTTCTTTTGGTAGGGTATTTTAGGGGGACTTTGATATCATCTTCATCGGGGTTTTGTCTTCTCTTTTCCTTCTTAAGAGTCTGATTTTGGGTTGGCTTGATGAAACTCTAACTTTATTTGGTATAGCCCTTCACAGAGTTATAGATCTTCGTATGTTTGGTACTCGAAATGCATGTTTTTTTCCTAGATCTGGTCCTGTTTCGTATGACTTCCTCTTTCTCCTTGTCGATCCAAATGTTTCCCTTCGTTCTTCCCCTAGCCACTCCAAACGAAGGATCCTTTACCGCTTTGTTTGATTTTTCATGGTAGGGGATGGAGGTTCTCCTTTGGAATTTGGTAGGGGTTGAATGAATGTGGACTAGAATTTGGTAAGGGATGAAATCAAAGGTTTGTTTCTCTTCCTTTCCTAGCCGATAATGAGGATCATGCATTTTTTTTTACTTTTTTTTTAAGCATTATTCTGAAATTTCTTGCATGTTTTGTTTTGCATTCTCTGATTTTTCACTGTCTGGATTCTGTAACGTTTATAATTTCTTTGTTGTTCTTCAATCGAAGTTCATGCCTTAATCTTGCTACTAACTGAATTTTCCCAACTAAGGTAGATTCTTGAAATTAGGCTATATTTTCATTATTCTACATTGCTAATTGATATTTTTAATACTATTTGGTTGGGGAGTTATTATATACTTGAATTATTTCACTTAGGTTGTTAATACAGATTCAAACCAATGGTAATGGTTGGGGGTTTCTTTTTCTTTTCCATATACAAACATTTGTCATCCAGGTACAGTAGTATCAATTTTTGTAAAACTTATGTTTTTGTTTGTGATCTATATTCTTGTTTGATTTCTAATGCACATTAATGGTCTATGTATGTCCATTGTAGGTCTCTTTCAGTTCATGTGCTTCATTTCACATTACCACGAACTCTTGTGCTTCTTTTGATTTCTAATGCACGTTGTTGGTATTTGTATCTCCATTGTTGGTCTCTGCTGTTTTCTGATTTACCATTATTCATGATATATTCTAAAATTTGAATTTCACATTTCTGAGGCTGGACCCTATTCTCATTCATTGGTTTTTTAAAATAAATTCACATTGGTTGGTCAATCCCCTGTTTTTTTAGGCCTGTTTTATTTATTGTACATTGATTGATAATAGTACTTTGTATAGAGATTGACATTAGTTGTTACGTACTCTTTATTGGGTTGGCTTATTTCAAAATTATTGACTTATTGGTCTATGTACGTCCATTGTAAGTCTCTGATTTTCAGTTCATGTGTTTCATTTCCATTTCACATTACCATGAAATTTTATGCATGTTTTAGTTTGTAATGCACATTGTTGATATTTATATCTCCTTTGTTGGTCTCTAATTTTCAATTCACTTGCTTCATTGCACATTGCCTTGAAAGAAATGACATCTTTTGGTTTCTAATTTCACAATTTTTGTATCTACTTTGTTATTTTCTTATTTATCACTATTCATGATATATTCTAAATTCTATTTGAATTTCAATGAATGAAATTCATATCTCTAATGTTGAACCCTATTTCTATTCGTTGGTTTTTTTTAAAATAAATTCACATTGTTTGGTCAATATCTTGTTTTTCATGCCTTTTTTTTTTTATTGTACATTGATCGATAATAATACTTGGTACTGTTTATTTGGTCCATTGAATTCCCATATCCCCTATTTTTTTTTATGATTGATATTAGTTGTTAGGTACTCTTGTTTATTTCAAACTCATTGACTTTATTTGCTTGTTATCAAATGGTCCCTTTAGATTTTATTTGACATCATTTGTTCTTTATATATGGGTATCACTTCCCTTCAACTTTAAAGATCTCCCCATTCCATCTACTTCCTAAATGTAATTGGTATGTCATTTCCCTCCTCCTCCATTAGTTTCGTATGACGTGTCTTCACTCCTCCCTATATTGTTTTTAGTTTTGTTAATGCTAATGTTTTCCCTTATACCTTGTTTTAGGGTTGGACTTATTAGAAAACAATTGTGTCCATCTTGTTTGCCCGCTCTCTCTTGCTAAAGTTAAACTTTCTTTTTCCCTTTTGCTTTATGTAAATCTTTTGAAGGATGGTTATAAATTTTTCATTTTTACTTGTGTTTTTACAGTTGCTAATCTTTACTTTTGTGTGCAGAGTCATGGTGGACAACTAGCATACAACTTCAGTGGCTTAAGGTTCGTTAATGTGTGAGAATATATTTATATAGATTTGTTTCTATGATAAAATGGAAAATGCATGTGTAATGATGGATTTACCTGTGGACACATATTATTTGGTTTTTTTTTGTTCATGATTACATCATGTGGACACATATTTTTACTTATGATAAAATAGAAAATCTATGTTTTTTTGTAACATTTTTACTCATGATTACATCAGCTGCTAATCGTTACTGTTTTTTGTTCATGATTACCGGTGGACCCTATTCTCATTCATTGGTTTTTTTTTTTCATAGTTATACATTACCAATTATCAGCCTAGTTTAAATAACATTGGTTCTTACTAAGAATCACATTGAATCCAATTACAAATGAATGCAATGATTTAAAAAAAAAAATAACAATTATATAACAAAAAGTCAGAGTTATTAACAAAAATACATTATCATATTTTAACTTTTATAACAAAAATTTAGAGATAGTTTCTCCTCATTTATGGCTGTCAAGGGAAAACTGTTTTTTAAATAAATAAATAATCAACCTAGTTTTATAAATTCAGACATTCAAGCGAATTACTAGCCTAGTTTAAATAACATTGATTTTTACTCATGAATCACATTGAGGCCAATTACCAGTCCAGTTTAAAATTAATACAATGATTAAAAAAATAACATTACCATATTTTTATTTTTATAACAAAAATTCAGAGATGGTCTCTCCCTCATTTTATGGAAACTCGCCTTAAAAAATGATCAAAATATAGAAATTTTTGTAGATTTGTTTCAATAATAAAATAGAAAATATATTTTTAATGATGGACATACAAATTTTCTATTATATCATTTAAAGGGAATGGAAAATAGCATTGTTGTACATCCTTTCTAATTGTTAGGAAAACAAAACTCTAAACTTAAAACAAGTAATTGTCAAACATATTTTGATGATAATAGAAAATATCATGAACAAGTCCAAGTCCCCAACTATAGAAGTTCAGATCCAATTTATTATAGAATATTTATAAATATGACGTAATTATTATGTGAACTATAGTTTACATTTCAGGAACAAGTCCAAATCCCCAACTATATAGTGGATCCATAGGAACCGGTTAGCACAGTATTCACAACCCCTCAATGTCGTTACTTTTAACGCTAGAGTTGCTATTGAATGACCGTAAGAGGATAGAAAATCCATCATACGATAGTAGACATCATATTAGACAATTAGCATACTTTCGACTAACTCACGAGTCCAATTTATGTTGTCGTCAAAGTACAAGAATGGATAGAAGAAGTTTTTCATTCTATGCAATTTACTTAAGACGATTGGTGGATTAGTCGGAATTGAAGTTGTAGATGTAGAGGAGATGGTTGTCATGTTCTTGCACATATTAGCCCATGATGTTAAGAACCTAATTGTTAGAAAAGAATTTGTACCGGTGAGACAGTTTCTATACATTTCAACTCCGCTTTTAGCAGTGTTATGATTACACAGAGTGTTGTATAAAAACCTGTGACAATCACAAACTCATGTACGGATCAGAGATGGAAATGGTTTGAGGTAAAGTTCAACAAAACCAATGTTAGTTCAGTATGACATTTTTGTTAGGTATATGTGAGTACATGAATATTTCATACTTTATTTTATCACAAAATTGTCTGGGTACATTAGATAGTACGTACATCAAGGTAAATGTCAATGTCACTGATTGCCCAAGGTATAAGACGATGAAGGGTGAAATTGCAACAAATGTACTCGGTGTTTGCGATACAAAATGCGACTTTGTATTCGTCTTATCGAGGTGGGAAGGATCCACAGCTGATTCTCGAGTTCTCAGAGATGCAATATCACGACCTAACGGACTAAAGGTTCCGAAGGGTAACTAGTTACTCATACTATCTCTTCCTACTCATTATTGTATTACTAGGATAAGGTTTGAAATGGTTGTATGTTAAATAGGGTATTATTATTTAGGTGATGTCAGGTACCCAAATGCGGAGGGTTTCTTAGCGCCATATAGAAGTGAAAGATATCATCTTTTAGAGTAGCATGGATGAGGTAATGCATAAACAACCCCACGAGAATTCTTTAACATGAAGCATTCTTCTGAACGGAATGCCATTGAGAGCGTGTAGGTTGTTGAAGGGTAGATGGGAAATCTTACGAAGAAAATCATACTAACCATTATAAATCCAATGTCGAACCATCATGACGTGTTGTCTTTTGCACAATCTTATCAATAGAGAGATGAATAATGCTGAACTGGTCAAGGATTTGGATGAGGTTAACTCCAACTTTACTACAACCAAGGGCAATGATATTAATTACATTGAGAGTTCAAATGAATGGACCCATTGGAGGGATGAATTGGTGGAACAATTTTTTTCTGAATGGAAGTTACGTAATGATTAATGCCTTTATGCTTCTTCAATCAATTAGAATGCTTATTTTTATTTGTCATGTGTTATGAAAATGACTTGATTTGGATTTCTTTTACTATCATTATGTTTACTATATTTTGTACTTCACTTCATTAATTATTTATAATTTGTAACGGTTTATAGTTGAATTGTATTAAAATGTGTATATGTATACACTAGAATGTCAAGTTCCTCTAGAGTCCCGAAGCACACTTGGACTAAAGTGGAAGAAACAAAGCTTGTCGAGTGCTTAGTGGGCTTGGTCACATCTGGTGGATGGAGGTCAGATAATGGGACGTTTCAACCTGGTACTTGGCATAACTGCAACGTGTGATGGCAAAAAAGTTGCCCAGCTGTAATATCCAAGAATCACCAACTATAGATTGTCGAGTCAAATCCCTGAAAAAAGACTTACCAAGCGATTGCAGAAATGAGATGACCAGCTTGTAGTGGATTCGGTTTGAATGAAGAATTTCAATGCATCAGAGCAGAGTGGGAGACATTCGATGGATGTGTGAAAGTGAAATTTTGTCTAAATTATTTTACGAATATTGGTAATCTAATCATAACATCCATTTTATTGTTCGTGCAGAGTCATCCTGCAGCAAAGAGGCTTCTACACAAGTCGTTCCTATACTATGATGATTTGACGTACATCTTCAGCAAGGATAGAGCTACCAGAGCACAATTAGAGACTTATCCGGGCATCGGGTCTAATGTACCAAACCATATAAATGATAATATCCCCATTGGTGAATCACAGGATCCGAACATACCGCGATGTCTAGTCAGGAAATGGACATGTCACAGGATGAGATGCATGAAACACATACTGGTTAAAGTATTGAAAAAGGAAATGCTTTAAGGGGAAGTAAAAGGAAACGAAGTGGATATCAATCTGAAATGGCAAAGATTGTTAGGAATGCAATTGGACTTTGTAAATGACCAGTTGAAAGCGATTGCAGGATAGTCGAAAGAGAAGCATACAACAGAGGTCGAACTACATGTGGAAGTCGTGAGCCAACTCGAAGATATTCCTGAATTGCATAACCGACAGAGGGTGAAGCTTATGCAAATCATACTCCATAGTGTGCAAGATATAGAGAGTTTTTTATCCATTCCCACAACCTTGAAGTTTGGTTATTGCAACCTCCTCCTTAAAGAGAATGTTTGATCAACCTATGTTTTGGACTGCTTTACAATAATATATCGTTATTACTTTTTTCAATTATGCATTTAAATTTGTAGTAGATTTGGTATGTAATCTTGTCGGTCAATATTTTAATCATGCAATTATGAGTTAGTTATTTTATTTTACATTTTTTTGTACCTCCAAAAGAGAGAACACTACATATGAAAACATGAATTGCATCCTAATGTAATTTACTTTTTCTCTTTTTTTTCATCCATGTTAACTAAGATACCTCCCAAAATGACAATAGCTAGTTTTTTACATAAATTAAAATCCAATTAATTTGTATAAATTGGTGGAACATATAGTATAAATTATATTTTCAAAATATAATATTTAATATACATAATTTTTTGTATTATAGAAAATGATAATGGAAAAAGATTACACACGATCTAAAATAACCTACATTCAAAATTCAGGTACAGTTGTAATTCATACTATAATAACATGCACTTCAAACACAGACTATTATAATACATACTAAAATAATTTGCACCCTAAACACGGATTATTATAAACCAGATTTAGTAGTCTACACCCAAAATACAGACTAAAATAACACACAATTTATTATAATCCACATACTATAATAACCTACTTTGCGCCCCAAATACCCATTGCAGTATTTAGGAAACTTGAGGGACTAAAGTGTTTATTTTGAAACTTCAAAGACTAAATAGACATGAACTTCAAATCTCAAGGACCAAAAGTGCATTTTTTTTTCATTTTTTTTATTAGAATAAGAAAAGTTATTCACATAACAACTTGTGATTGGATACATGGGTAAACTATATAACTATTATTATTATATTACAAATAAGTGGGGAAGAAATGGTAGAAAGAAATTTTTTAAAGAAAAAAACTTTTAAAGGTTGCTAAAACTAAAATTTCCTTTTTTTTTCTTTTTTAAAAGTTATTTTCAAATATAGATAAATGAGCAACTTATTTATAAATATATCAAAATATTACTGTTATCAATAATAGATTGTTCTGGTTTGTCGCTGATAGAAAGTAATATTTTGCTATATTTAAAAATATTTCTAATAATTTTATCATTTAAAATAATGATTCGATATTTAAATTATTATTATTATTTTTAAAAACCCGAAAATATAGAGGGGAAAACCGGCTGTAAAACGAAAAAAATGAAATATAAAACTAAAAACACGGTAGAAAATAGTGATTTTATTATGAATATTATAATGATAAATAGATGCTCATTGTTTGGTGTCCCAAAAGTCATGTGTTGCTCTTCATGTTGTCCATGTACCTTGTATTTATTCATGTTTGGTATCCATGTTAGTCTACTTCCTACTTGCCACTTTGTCTATAAATAATGGCATTTGGTGGATCTTAAAATCACACACACATTATGCAAAAAACATACAAATTGGAGAAAGTGGAGAAATTTGAGAATTTTCTCATTTCTTATTTTGTTTTTTTTTTATATTATTTTTTTTAATCTATTATTTATTTTATATTTTATTACCATCTATGTTCTCGTGTGCTCCTCAAATTCACAACACATTAGCAGCACGAGCTTTGTCGTTTTCCGCTAAAAGTAGGTCCTAAAGGTACGTAGATTTTTCCCTCTTCATTATAATTAATAAATTTAATGTTATTTTATAATCAATATCTATTAAATTTCTAACATACGTACAATATTTTATGATAATGTTGCCATGAAAAATCCCACAAAATTAGAATTTATCGCCCTTGATACTAATGGCAATAATTATTTGTCATAGGTACTTAATGCCGAATTTCATCTGGATTCCATGAACTTGGGAGAAACAATTAAAGAAGGAAATATGACATCCAGTCAGGATAAAGCAAAAACTATGATTTTCTTTCGTCGTCATATCCACGAGAGATTGAAAATAGAGTATCTTACAATAAAAGATTCTTGTATCTTGTGAAAAATTTTGAAAGAGGGGTATGATCATAAAAAGATAGTTATTCTTCCTAAAGCTCGTTATGAGTAGATGCATTTGAGGCTACAAGATTTCAAATGATTACAACTCCACATTATTTAAAATCAGTTCGAAATTGTTATTATGTGGAGAGAAAATTACTGATTCTAATATGTTAGAGAAGACATTTTCTACATTTCATGTCTCGAATATGCTCCTACAATAGCAATATCGAGAGAAAGGTTTTAAACAGTATTCTGAATTAATTTGATGTCTTCTCGTGGTCGAACAAAATAAAGAGTATTTGATGAAAAATCATAAATTTCGACCAACTGGAATAACACCATTCCGTGAAGTGAATGCTGTGAATTTTAATAATAATCGTGATCGAGGTCGTAGTCGTGGTCGAGGTTGTGACCGTGGCAGAGGAAGAAATAATTATTATTTTCATGGTGGTCGTTTTAATCATTCAAATTTCAAAAGAACCACACAAAATGATGATCACAAAGGAAATGTTCTACAAGATAAGAGTTCGATAAGTATTGAAAATATATGCTTTCAATGTGAAATGACTGGGCATTGGCCACGTACCTGTCGTACGTCAAAACACTTAGTTGATCTTTATCAAGCCTTCTTGAAGGAAAAAGAGAAAAATATGGAAGCAAATTTTGCATGCCAGGATAATGACATATTTGACCCATCCCATATGAAAAATTTGGATATGACAGAATTCTTTGAATCTCCTGAAGAGAAGATTGGCACAGTTGGTGGAACAGCAGATATTTCTTTTGACTTTGAGAATATCTAGATTTAATGTTGTTATTTTTTTTAAAATCTATCTTCATGTTTATTTTAGTAGCTTTTGTATATTTTAAGTGTTATTTTTCTTATTATAATTATTTTCTTTTATTAAAGAAACATGATCATTTTCATATGTTGGGTATTTCAAAAATGAGCAAAAAAGATTTATGTCTGACAGACAGTGCAACTACACATACGATACTTACAAGTAAAAAATATTTTTCCAAAGTAACAATACTGGATGAAGGAACTCTAAATATAGAGATCCAATGAGTGGAAGCAGATCGTTCCAAATCTCATTGTGAAAGAATCGAACATTTACAATCTAACATAACAGTTATGCATTAAGAATAAAATTACAGCATGCTTCTAGAGAACAAACAAGGGATTGAGTAAACATACCTTTGAAGAACTCTTTCTTCTAGTATTTCCTCGATCCAACACCAATGCGTCCAATAGCACGAACGCAATGATCAAACCCAGCAAACAACACGAACTGACAAACACTCGATCACAATTGAGTAAAACTCAATCCTCAACCCTTGAACAGAAACTCAACACTACCACAAGGCTACCTTGGTATTCCCGGTGTGAGAATCGAACAGGTGTGGGCTCTGTATGGATTTGGGTAGAGGGAAGGAGGAATGGAAGAGAAAGATTGATCGAGTAATAAACAGAGGAATCGTGTAGAAGAAAATGGTCTATCATATAGACTTGTGCCTCGATCGTGTAGTAAGTAAGTTCTATCGTATAGAAAACTCGATCTTTCGTTTACTCTCTCAATAAGCTATCTCATAACTTGCTTCGCACGTTGTGTAATGAATAATGAAAACTCCTTTTCTTCTTTATCCATTCAGTTGTCATAAACTGATTAAAACCACCCACTAAGGTGGTTATTGGAGAAAACTGAAATCTTATCTTATAATTAATTTATTATAAATAAATCTAATAACTAATTTATCATATTATATTTATAACCTATAGTTTTAATATCACATCATATGCAACATATAAACCATAGTTCTTTTTCTCCTTTATGGCACTTAATATAAATCATATTTAAATTAATTCCCCCAATCAAATAATGTATCAAATACATTATATCAATTATACCACATATAATTGAATTAATTTAATTATATCATATATAATCATATTCCCTCTTGTTAATTTGAACACTTCAAGTTAACCCAAAAACTTATTCTCAACATAAATCCATTGAGCTACCAAGGGGACCTTATAGACCTGTAGCTTGAAGCTCCAACAGTACGTGAATAACTAACTAAACTCTTTAATCACGATATCCACCATCCGTTAACTTCCGGGCACTCCACTAAAGACCGACAGTTGCACTATTTGCACTACAAATATATTTCTATGTTCATCAGATATAACTAATTAACAGTACGATGAACCTTCACAAATCACTCGTAAGTACAGCTAGACTAATTTACCGTTTTACCCCTGTAGTTACATCTAACTCCTTAAGTACCACTGATTCCTCTAATGAACAATACATTATAGTCTCACTATTACTAAACCCTTCTCGAGCCAAGAGAATGTGTGGCACCACATTGTTCAAGCCTCAGAATCAGCTCTTAAAGGAGAAATTTATCTACTTACCCCTACTTCAAGGAATGAGGGAACTTCGTCTTGTGTAGCTGAGTTTCTAGCTCCCCAATCAGATGAATCCCCAAAGTGGTAGGTTTGAGTCGGCGATCTAGCCACTCGCACCCATGAAAATCAAAGGATCGCCCCCATAGGCAGGAGTTCACAACTCACTCAGGATTAAGATTATGTTACCTATGGTCATCCTAGTGAAATGAAAGTCTCTGTCATGAACGACGTTATATAACGAGACTAAACATTTCGTGGTCCGATCTTATACAAACTCCTTTGTATAGAGTATTCCCGCTCACATGTCTAATACACGAATGATTAGGACAAGACCATTTGTAGTACTTTACAACACTTGTAACACCTACAAAATGGGCCACACTCGTAGTGCCACAAGGATAAGGTTTCCCTCCTTTATCCATATACTACAGACAATTTAGGTTATCACTTAAAGTACGATCCACTTGTATGTCACCACATACATGCTTAAGTTACAACGATAACCAGGGATCTTACTTTATTGGTTTGTGGTTAATGCAACTAAAATATATCATATTTCATATGCTGAAGTGAATAAAACATCTCATATTATATATCACCAAAACTGTTTGTTCATACAGATGTTTACAAACTACAGAACCCTACGAGATTTAGGACATCAACCCCAACACTGGAAGCAAGAGTCAATACGATATCAGGTTCTGCAAAGCTGATCGAAGGTTTTAGAAAAGCAAATATTGTTTTTCCTAGAGGAATAAAATTTACAATATATAATGTTCTCTAGTCAATCAAAGAGAAATCTTCTAAGTTTTAAAGATATACGTTGCAATGGTATCATATTGAAACTGATAGTAAGAACAATATAGAATATCTATATATCATATCCATTGTCTCAAATGAAAAACGTATATTGGAAGAGTTGCCTGCTTTATCTTCTGAATTATTTTATACTCATATACGAGTAATTGAAACATATGCAACAATGAACTTGAAGTTCATGAATCCAGATATATTTACAATTTGTCATGACCGATTAGATCGTACAGAATCTATAATGATGAGAAGAATTATTTAGAATTCAAATGGACATCCATTGAAGAGCCAGAAGATTCTTCAATCTAATGAATTATCATGTGATATTTGCTCTCAAGGAAAATTGATAATTAGACCATCACCAGCTAAAGTAGGGACTTAATCACCTGCATTTTTTGGACAAATTCATGGTGATAAATGCAGACCTATTAACCCACCAAAAGAACCATTTAGGTATTTTATGGTTGATAACTGGCAGAAATGTCAGTTATTATAAGCCTTTATTTAGAATCATGAGGGCTAATAAGTAGAAAATGAGGTGATAATACTTAGAATTTTCGAAAAATTGAGTTTTGCGTCAATTGGCACCTAAATCCTCACTAACCCCAATATTTTGCGTTACTCCATGCCAAAGTGTCTATTTTGTAGCTATCGCAGGAATCAAACGCATGTGTTTGAAATAAGCTATCGCAGACAAACGCATGCACTGAAGCCAGGCGATCGTAAAGACAAACACATGAGCTAAGCAATTGCAGACGATAATCACATGCGTCCAATTCATGGAAGTTGCGGTAATCACATGCGTCCAACGCATGGAAGTTGCGATAATCACATTCGTCCAACGCATGGGAATTGCAGTGACCAAATAGAGATTACGGCCAAGAAGTGATAACTATAATAGAAGATCGCAAGATGGGTAGAACGCGTTGATAACTCCAGCTGAATCAAGCTCGGACGCATACCTTGGGAGTATCAACAAGATAAGGCGATGTGACAATGCCTATACCGCGACAAAAGTAGCAGTAAGCCATACCGTCATCATTATAGCTGTCGGCGTCCAAACTCTATAAATAGCCCTTGGGACCTTCATTTTAAGACATCTGAATTTTTGCCTCAAGGCAGAAGTTTGTGATCACAGATGAGAACCTAAAAGAGATTTTCAGTGAGAATTCTTCATCACCACAACCCAGACCGAGTGATGATCGGAGCATTCGCTAGAGATAGAGCTTGAGAGAGACATCTCCACCATTCAACCATGACACCACCGGCAGCCTTGACGTAGAGTCCTTCCTTTCTCTTCTAATATGTGTGTTGTATTACATTTTAGCTTAAGTTATTAAGATATTTTGTGCTCAATGCAAATCTTATCTCCTTCATTGTCGTCTTCTTCATCATCTTCATTTCTATCATAGTTTATCTTTAGTGTTTATTTATCAAAGACAATCGCATGCTTAATCGTGTAGCCTAGAGATAGGACACATGAAGCAACCCACCGAGAGGTGTGCATTATGCGAGTATAGTGAGTTAATCCTT
Source organism: Benincasa hispida (assembly GCF_027475165.1). NCBI lineage: Eukaryota > Viridiplantae > Streptophyta > Magnoliopsida > Cucurbitales > Cucurbitaceae > Benincasa > Benincasa hispida. The sequence continues at coordinate 21,186,952 of NC_143478.1, forward strand.
TTTGCTTGGTAAAAGGCTGTAGCAACGCCTGTCTATGGGATCTTGCATTACTTGTCTATAAGTTAAATAGCCGCGTCTAACTGCCTGAGAAGGTAAGAGATGGAACGCACCAAAGCAAGGTTCGCATTGTTTCTAGAGATAGGCACAATCTTATGCTCGACGCAACCATGCACTATAGAGATATAGTCATGCGGCTGACCACCAAGAGGTGTGCGACGCGTTAGTGCAATGAGCTGGGATTACTTGGGCGATTAAGATAATAAACATTACTATGCGTTAATGGTTGTTGTGTCTCTACTTATTCCCATTGCAAGTCTTCTATTGAACAATCTGTTTAGTTAGGAGTAGGAATAGTTTGTACTTCTATTAAACATCTTTTTATTTTTCTTTTCATCGCCTCAAACGCATTGCTTCACAAGAATTATTGAGTGACAAGTCCCTATGTTCGACCTCAGATTACTCGAGAAACTTGTGTTTGCATTATACTTGGTGCGAGCATAAACAAACTTGTGATAGAAACGCGTGATCATTGCATATTAGTCTAACGCATCTTCATTCCGAAGAATAACCTCAGACGCATGGGTGCAAACGCATAAGCCATGTCTAACGCATGAATTCATGTACAGCTCTATCCGTCCATAATAAATAAATAAAACAAAACTGTTTCCTAAAGAAAATCAACAAGTTTTTGGCGCCGTTGCCGGGGACTTGGCAGCTAATATTTTGTGAAGTTTTTGTGTTTTCACAGGCACTCTTTCAATCTTAGGCGTATTATAGATTGTGCGACCAAGCTACAAATAATATTTGAAGTATAGGCGATGCGTCGAAAGTTATTTATTGACCCCGAGATAGAAAGGTTATCTATCGCATAAGCTAGAAACAGTCTTAGACGCATGTCAATCATCATGCGTCCAACAATTGCTGGAAGCTCCAATGGTCAAGGCGATCCCTTTGACCTAAGCAGTTGAGAACCATCTCTTGCATGGGAGACTCCTTGCGGTAACAACACTCCAATTTCTCCAGGGACGTCTTCTACTCTATCTTTTACATTGCTTTATTAGTTTAGTTTATTATTTTTATTTTTTGTTATTTTGGATATACGGTTGTTTCCTTGGTTGTGGTGCATTTGCTCCTTATAGGTGCGATAATAACTCTCCTCGGTGTGTAGTTACAATGGAAGAATCCTCCATATTCTTCAAGCATGGCTTCATTCGCATGAACTCCAACGCATTGTCGCATGCATTCTTCTACTTAAGGTTCTTTTCTTGTTATCTTTTAGGCATTATCCTTTTGGAATTCTCCTTGTCTGACTGCGGTTCTTTGCAATACGTCTATAATGGTACAAATAATTCACTGCGTCCTCTACTAGTATTGTAAGGCACCCCTTACTTTTAACAACTTCTTCAAAGTGTGAAAGTCTCGTTTTATTGTGTGCAAACCCTTACTCAAACATTTGTTATCACATTCCTGTTGAGTTTTTTTTTAGCTTGCAGTGAGAATGTTGCCACCCTCTAAGTTTTGGGGGGTGGTAGCGGTCTCGGAGAATTGCATTCATAACATTGTGGTCATTTCCTTAAAAAAAAAAAAAAACCTTTAGAAAATAATAACTCCACTGCCAACACAATGGGGGGACCCATGTTGACAAGAGTTGAGTTGTGAAAGGCACTTACCCGTAGTTGGATGTCTGCATGATACCCGTGGGGACAAGCCAAAACAAAGATAAGTCGTCAGGATCAACGCATAAACGCAATTCCTCTATCTAGCGCAAGCCAAATTAAGCAAGACATGAGTTGAGTTGAATATGGAATGCAACCGAAGTTGGATGCCCGCATGATACACGTGGGGGTAAGGCAAAATGAATAGTGTAACCAGGTTCAACGCCGCGTTAGATTAAATAAACGCATAAGCTTGAATTTTTTTGAACGAACGCATTCTCATGAACTGAACGTAGTTGCGGAGAATGAATAAAAAAAAATTTAAGCAAAGGCTTGCCAAATTTAACTTAGAAAAGATCTCTTTGGAGAAGCAGTCGAAGTAGAGGAGAGCACTGCGTCCATAGTTAGAGGCACGAGTAAATTATATTATGAGAAGATGGTCATCGCAAAGAGACGCAAGAAGGTGAGTTAAGAATTTTTTAAGTATAACGCATACTTGAAGTAAAGCATGATTCTAAGTTTGGGGGGTGATAACTAGCAGAAATGCCAGTTATTATAAGCCTTTTACTTAAAATCATGAGGGCTAATAAGTAGAAAATGCGGTGATAATACTTAGAATTTTTGAAAATTTGAGTTTTGCGTCAATTAGCACCTAAATCCTCACTGACCCCAATATTATGCGTTACTCCATGTCAAAGTGTCTATTTTGTAGCTATCGCAAGAATCAAACGCATGTGCTGAAGCTAGGCGATCGCAAAGACAAACGCATGAGCTAAGAAATCGCAAACAGTAATCACATGCGTCCAACGCATGGAAGTTGTGGTAATCACATGCATCCAATGCATGGAAGTTGCGGTAATCACATGCGTCCAACGCATGGGAATTGCTGTGACCAAATGGAGATTGCGGCCAAGGAGTGATAACCATAATAGAAGATCGCAAGATGGGTAGAACGCGTTGATAACTCCAGCTGAATCAAGCTCGGATGCATACCTTGGGAGTATCAACAAGATAAGGCGATGTGACAATGCCCATACTGCGACAAAAGTAGCAGTGAGCCATACTGTCATCATTATAGTTGTCGGCGTCTAAACTCTGTAAATAGCCTTTGGGACCTTCATTTTAAGACATCCGAATTTCTGCCTCAAGGCAGAAGTTTGTGATCACAGATGAGAGCCTGAAAGATATTTTCAGTGAGAATTCTTCATCACCACAACCCAGACCGAGTGACGATCAGAGCATTCGCCGGAGATAGAGCTTGAAAGAGACATCTCCACCATTCAACCATGACACCACCGGCAGCCTTGACGCAGAGTCCTTCCTTTCTCTTCTAATTTATGTGTTGTATTACATTTTAGCTTAAGTTATTAAGATATTTTGTGCTCAATGCAAATCTTAACTCTTTTATTGTCATCGTCTTCATCATCTTCATTTCTATCATAGTTTATCTTTAGCATTTATTTATTAAAGACAATCGCATGCTTAATCGGGTAGCCTAGAGATAGGACGCATGAAGCAATCCACCGAGAGGTGTGCGTTGTGCGAGTATAGTGAGTTAATCCTCTTTGCTTGGTGAAAGGCTGTAGCAACGCCTGCCTATGGGATGTTGCATTGCTTGTCTATAAATTAAATAGTCGCGTCTAACTGCCTAAGAAGATAAGAGATGGAACGCACCAAAGCAAGGTTCGCATTATTTCTAGAGATAGGCACAATATTATGCTCGACATAACCATGCACTATAGAGATATAGTCATGCGGCTGACCACCGAGAGGTGTGCAACGCGTTAGTGCAATGAGCTGGGATTACTCGGGCGATTTAAGATAATAAACATTACTATGCGTTAGTGGTTGTTATGTCTCTACTTATTCTCATTGCAAATCTTCTATTGCTCAATCTATTTAGTAAGGAGTAGGAATAGTCTGTACTTCTATTAAAATTCTTTTTATTTTTCTTTTCATCGCCTCAAACGCATTGCTTCACAAGAATTATTGAGTGACAAGTCCCTGTGTTCGACCTTGGATTACTCAAGAAACTTTTGTTTGCATTATACTTGGTGCGAGCGTAAGAAAATTTGTGATAGAAACGTGTGGTCATTGCATATTAGTCTAACGCATCTTCATTCTGACGCATGGGTGCAAACGCATAAGCCATGTCTAACACATGAATTCATGTACAACCCCATCCATCTATAATAAATAAATAAAACAAAACCGTTTCCTAAAGAAAATCAACAATGGTATTAATAGATGCATCCAGTAAATGGTCACATGTGTACTTATTATCAAGTCGAGATCTTACATTCATAAGATTACTTGCTCAAATAATTAAGTTAAGAGCACAATTTTCTAATTATACAATTAAGATCATTCCCCTTGATAATGCTGGTAAATTTACATCCCAAGCTTTTGATAATTATTGTATGTCAATTGGGATAAGTGTTGAACTTCTTGTAGCTTATTTTTATACACAAAATGGTTAGCATAATCATTTATAAAAAGTTTGCAATTAATTGCAAGACCATTACTTATGAGTGTTAAGATTCCTTCATCTATATGGGGGTATGTTATTTTGCACACAGCGTCACGTGTACGCATTAGGCCAGTAACTTATCATAAATACTTGCCAGTAACCTTTTCTTTAAACCACCCATTGTAGATCATAAAACTCGCACTCTCAAAGTTGGTGTTACCAGAAAATGAAGAATCATGGACAAAATCACAAAGAAAAACAATGAGAAATATTATCCTAATTTCCCAGCTTTTGTAGTACCAATCAAGTACAGTAATATGGTAATTTATTACCTTAGTTACGAGAATGTTTATTCTACTCAACATGTTGATAATGTGTCAAGGTTTCTTACAAATGATTTGACATTTTGAACAAAGTCAACCTGGGTTTACTTATATGTTGACTTCATGTGCAATGTTTGGCTTGTGATTCTACTCTGTCTGTTGTTGTAAGGCAGAGGCAGCTTTCTCTGCCTCAAGCTCTCTTAGTGCTGATGAACTCAGTTTTTCTCCATCAGCCTCATCAGTAACTAAATCTACAACTTCAATCTGCAAACAGAAAACACCAAAATCGCACAAATTCAATGCGGAATCTTTTGTACTTCATACAAAGATGATGCGAAAAAGACTCGGACCTTCAGTTGCGAAAGGCCATTTTCGGCTCGCTTCTTGTTGACCGACATTCCACCTGGTAATGTCTCTTTGCTGCAAAAGGAATAACCCAGCGAGTTTTGTTTGGCTTGGATGAAGAACATCATCATATTCACAGTGAATATTAAGGATTTATTAGAAAATAAAACAGTAATGGAAAAACCTGACAATAATTGCTTCCAATGTTTCATCAACAATGGATGGACCATATGGATCCACGATAGGTTCAACGTTTATTAACAGCGCAGGCTTCACAGACTGCAAAAATCGTGGAACAACATTACTTGAGAAATCCAACCAACATTGAAAATAATATTTATTCACAAGCTGAGTTACAGTTGAAACAAACTCTCACAAGCCTATAATTTTATAAATGACATTATTTCCTCAAGGCATCATCTAAAGATTCAGAAGAACAGCAATGAATGATCTTCTTGCTAAAATGAAGTACAAGAGGAACCTTTACCAATTCTTCATTACTAGGTACAGAATGAGACCCTACCTCGTGCCTATACACAAAGAAATAGGTTCCTAAATTAAGTACCTTGATATAATTTACGACATTTTGCATTCTTTCCTCAATAGGTTGTATAAGTTCCGGGAACTGCAGTGAAGTAAAACAGCAATTTAGATGACTATCTCAATCCCATGGTTGTAGAAATAAAGATTAAAGCAAAATGACCACCTAGAGCACTTGTAATAAGTGGCAGATTGTCTCATTTTTTTATCAGAGGAAAATTTTTTAAGTTTAAATTACCAATCAGAGCATTCTGCAGGAAGAACTTCGTGTTGATCATGTGAGCAGACTCATAATACGTTGTAAAACTAACTAGCAATGCATTAAAAGTTTGTAAAACACATACTAAATAGATTTGTTAAAATTAATACCAGCTATCCAGAACTGAGTGGAAGGTCGTTCAATGCTTCCAAATGTAGATTAAGGAAGACGGAAAAAGATAAAACTGCAAGAAATTGAACAGAAATGAAGTTAAGACCTTTTTTTTACTCAGCATAGGACCATCACAAACTCCAATCAGAATCCGATCCCTTGCCAGCTCTGCTGCAGCCTGAATTCCACCATTTACTACCATACCTCAACAGATAAATAAGAAAAACATTCAAAATAAAAAGGAGAGATACCTTGAGAAAAAGACGGTGACCATCGTGTAATCGGTCAAAAGTACCACCAAGAACCACAGTTCCATATGAATTTGGAGGAGAGATTTTGGAATTGATTATCGAATCCTCTGAGATAGCCATTTCTAGGAACTCTTGGAAATCTACATTAACGCATATTGAACCTTAATTCAGTTCATGCCAATTTATTAAACTACAGGGCTTATTATCTTTTTTATATATATAGGAAACAAACAAATACATTCATCAAAAAAGAAGGCACAGCCTAAGGGCAAGGGGAAGAGGAAACCCCCTCCCCAAAAGAAACTATACAATACGAGCCTTCCAATTGATTGTTAATAATCATAAGAAGGTTGTAATTACAAAAGTGTTTGGTATAATTTGTGCACCACCAAGAGGCTGCATGTTTTACCAAAGCCCAAAAAGAATCAAAAGAATTAAACTTATCTTCAAAGATTTTGCTATTCCTTTCGTTCCAAAGGCACCACAAAGGAGCACGAGTTACTCATCTCCGAAGGATTTTTCCTTTATCACCAAACATGCCACCATGAGGACCATCCAAAAACCAATCATTAATCTTCTTAGAAAGACAAGTAGCTAGCCCAAAAGTGTTGAAAAGGGGACTCCCACCATTTTGTGGCAAACTCGCACCGTAAAAATAAATGGCCCATAAGACGTCTTGCATGGAGGGGGAGAGAGACCACCTAGGAAACTTCCTTTGAAGCTTCTCATTGGTATTAAGACTTCCATAAGCAAGGGACGACAGGAACATCTTCACCTTTTTGGAGATCTTTAGCCTTCACACAATGTTAACCATCGGGAAATTACATTTCGAGGCCTCCCTTGTCAGATTTAGGAAGGTAGATTTAGTAGAAAATTTGCCCGAGGAGTCGAATCATCCACTGAAGGCTATCCCTAATTCCGTTCACCACCCAAGAATTCAACAATTGCAGGAGGGCAATGGAACTGGCCAAATTCTCTGTCAAAAAGGTTCCTTCTCGGCCCTAAATCCCAAGCTTAGTTCAACTCATTCCAACAGTCAGCCACAACATCCTTCCTTTTCTTTTTCTAATTTTTGTGAAAATAAAGTAGATGTCTTGATACAAGGTTGCAAGAAGTTGAGAAGCATACCATCTATCAAGCCGAAGCAAAAATGGGGGACGATATATATGAAGAAGAAGAAGAAGAAGAAGAAATAAATAGAAATGAAAATAAAAAATAAATAAATAAAGCGAAGTCGTTTCTGTGCTTTAGAAAGAGTGGTTATTATATAGAGAGAGGGAGGGGAAGGTCCGTTTCGATGGACGGAGATGAGTATTTTCCATGCGCGGTGGTAGGCGTGTGGACTAACGGCGCCGGGAGGCGGTTGTCTTGTCACAACTTGTTCTAGTCAGCATTAATTTCCATGGCTGACCAGAACAAGTTGTGACAAGACAGCATTAATTTCCATGCTCTGGTCAACCGCCTACTAGTTCAAATGTTTTTCAGACGCTGCCAGTCAGATGCTCATACTTGCAAGTGGTGATTTGATAGAAAAAGCGCGAGCTAATGTATCTTTCCTGCGTTGGACAACTTCGGACGCATGCCCTTGCATTAGCTTGGCTTGCAAACTTAGTGAATTTTCATGAAATTCTGTAATAAGATGTGTTAGTGAAGCAGTTTTAACAAGAAGTATGATTTTGCAAGAGTTACTGATGTGTTTGAAGAATTTCATGCATTTTCCTTTAAGATGAATGTGTTTTTATCATTAAGAATCCTAATTGTTCCAACTTTTAAGAGACAATAACTTGTATTTCTACAAGTCATCATAGACAAATTGCAAGGAGGTCGTCATGGGAGGCATGTTTTTTGCCTGCTCCCTCTCCCTCAACGTGCCTAAACCAAACCCTGACGTAGATCGCGCCAAAGAACTTGAAATGAATTTGCCGCCTGCGACGTTGCAAGAAGTCTGCTGAACCTTATCATTTTGAGGAAGAAGTCGTAAAAAGGTTTCCGTAGGTCGGCCTGCAAAAGGATCATTATTGACTAAGAAGCACAAACACTTCATATTAGAGGTGGTATCGGCGTCAGACACGGATTCGTCCGAACACGCCTTTTTTTTCTTTTTTGAATTTTGAACACCTGTAGTGTAGGACACGCAGAAGACACTTAATGACACGTTGGAAAAATATTAAAGATGAAAGTTAATTTGAACTGGCCCGAACTTGAAGCCCATTAGGCCATTAACTTTCTTTTTAAAAAAACAATAAAGAAATCATAAAACCTAAAAAACTTATTAAACTTTTCGACTTCTCCCACCTTGTCGTGCACTTCACGAAAGCAACCAGCAGAGTCAAAAGACTCAAACACTAAAACTGAAACGACCACCCTTCGCCCTTCTCACTTCTTCTCACCGGAGCAAACGTTGCCACCGTGCCGCTGCTTGCTCACCATCGCTCCTTATCGTTGAGTGCTCGCCTCCACCATGTTCCAACCTATTCATTCCACTGCTGGTTTTTGTTTTATTTTTGTTGCCACCAAAGCAACCAGCACATCAAGTATGTTCTATTTTTTTAGCTTTATTTTTGCTTCGGCCTTCCCTTCCAGTTTTATGTTTTACTTGCCGGCAATATTATCAAACATCCAACTTCTAAAGTTTTTTTTTTTTTACCCACTAGCGTTTAGCATTTACCCATCCTCAAAGTTCATACATTTTTTTTAGCTCTTGCCTACTACTGTTTAAAACTTTAAACCATCCTCAAAGTTCATACCTTTGTTTTTAGCTACTACCTACTGCTGTTTAAACCATCCTCAAAGTTCATACTTTACTTTTTCTTCATTAAATCTTTCATGTTAGCCACTACCTATCTTCAATTTCTTTGTTAAATGTTAGGATGGCATCAACAAATTCTAGCCACTGCTAATCATCAAATAGTTCCATGGAATCTAACTCCCTTGAAGATGACTCAAAACCCCTATGACAATATGTGACAAAGATTCAAAAGTGAAGTGATGGGAGTGGAAATTTTTCATGGCAATGCAACTTTTGCCATGTCCCAAAGAAGAGCTCGTATACAAGAGTTCGAGCTCACTTGTTGAAGATAAATGATCAAAGAGTTGGGTCGTGTTTAAAGATCACTTGATAACTTGTAGAAATACAAGTTATTGTTCTCTCAAAGTTGGAATAATTAGGATTATTTGTGTTGTAAACGTACTCTTGTTAAAGGAAAACGCACGAAAGTCTATATATGTGATAAACTCATACAAAAGTACCATTTAAGTGAAAAACTGCTTCACTAACCCACTTTAATGCAAAAATCAAAAAAATCTACTAAGCGTTGCAGACAAGGCCAACGCAAGGGGTATGCATTCAAACTACTCGACACATGGAAAATACATTTGGTTTGTGCAATCCACATCAAATCATCAACTTGCAGGCATGGACATCTGACTGACAATGCCTAATCAAAGCAGAGTGGCAGGCAGCTATCTCATGGTATGGAATTTAACGCAATCACGTCACTAAGTGGCTAAGTGATTGTCTATATAAGGAGAAGCTACCTACAAGAGAAAAAGTTAGAAAAATCAGACAGTGGACAATTAACAAAGTAGTTAGTCATTCTTCACCTCTACCGTCAGCAAGCAAGGAATAGGAGAGACGAACACCATTTTCCACCATTGATAGCGAGGTGCTGCCGGAAGAAGCTTAAGAGAGACATCTCCTTCAACTCCTTCATCAAGTTGGCCACAACAAGCATTAAAAACAAGCCAAAGAGGATAAGAGATTGAACTCTGCTTTGCATTCTCATCAACCACTCCACTTGATTGAACTAAGATTGTTTGTACCAAAACTTATATCATTAATTCAATCTCATTTTCAACCCTTCTCCACATCTTCATTTGTTTATTTTTTAAGTTATTTGTGTTTGTGAACTTTTTGGCTTGATGAATGCATAAAGTTTATGCTTGAATCTACCTAATCAGTTGATTGAAGTGAAAAAGCAGTTAAGTCACTCGAGAGAGTAATTAATTGTTGAATACATCAAGCGAGGACATGAAGTAATTTTAGAGATAAAATTGTTCATATCTTTTGTCTGTTCTTTGTAACTAACACATGCACCCTAGAGATAGGATTAAGTGTGGCATCCGCATCGAGAGATGTTGAACATGAATTTGAACAAATTCCCAACGCATCACACATACACTTAGATTTTAGCAGACATCCACACCATCTCCATATTCATTGTCATTGTGTTCACATAAATTTGTAGTTCCCACTAGGAAATCAACACATACCATTAATGCTTGAGTCATTCATCCACGAACCCTTTTTCCTCTTTGAATTCCTATATCCTCTTGCATGTCGCCAATAGTTAGTGTAAATATCCAACGCCTATCAAGTAATAAGGAAACCTTTGCAATAGATTCAAAGGCCAACTCTGCGTTAGTATACTCTAGAGTCCTCGCGTTCCACCCTGGGCTTACCAAGACACTTAGGCTAGATTTATACTTAGGTCTAGCTTATGAAGACTTGTATGCATTAGTAAGGTGTGCATGCATATCATCAATCCAATGTATAGCATCTTTTGCATACCAAGAGATAGATTAAATATCTTCATCATTTACCATCAGTATCACAATCATTCCTGCTTCATCATTATAAACAAGATCAAGAATTAAAGAAAGCAAACATCACTCTAAAAAGATATAGCTGATATGCAAAAATTAGAGGATGGGGCAAAAAATCGAATGGAAAGGAAAGCTCCTAAAAATGTTCTTTTGCCACTGAGATCACTTTTAATCATATCAATTGGCGGAGTGAATGTGGGTCCTTCTCCCATGAGTAGCTTTGACTTAGATAACAAGAAAAGAAAGGGCAATAAAAGTGCACTAGAAAAGTCATTCAACAAGACATCACGAGACCAATTAGATGTACTTATTGCTCAAATATTTTATTCTGCGGGCTTATCGTTTCATTTAGCAAGAAATCCACATTTTACAGGTGTCTTTACTTATGCTGCAAACAATTTGTTGTTAGGATATGTGCCTCCCAGATATAATACTGAGGACTAGTCTGCTCCAAAGAGAGAAGGCAAATATTGAAAGATTATTGATACCTATTAAAGGTAAAGGCGGAAAAAGGGAGCAAGTATTGTGAGCGATGGATGGAGTGACTCCCAAAGAAGGTCATTGATTAACTTCATGGTCATTTCTAATGGCAAACCAATGTTTCTAAGGTCAATAGATTGTTCCGGTGAGATCAAGGATAAGTACTACATTGCAATCTGATGAAGGAAGTGATTAATAAAGTTGGTTATGAGAATGTTGTTCAAGCGATAACAGATAATGCTCCCAATTGCAAAGGTATAGGAAAAATTATCAAAACACAATTTACGATGATTGTATGGACAACATGCGTAGTTCATATGCTAAATCTTCCTTGAAAACATGTGTTGCCAAGAATGTTGAAAATAATCAAATTGTTTATGGATAGTGCAATTGGATTTTTTATATTGCTGGGACGTCATGGTATGAAAAAATTTATCATGAATCATTCCATGAGGCTCGCTATGTTTAATGAATTTGTGCCTCTTAAATTGTTTTCAGTAGCTGAAACACGTTTTGCATATGTTATCATTATGCTTAAGAGGTTTAAGCATATTAAAGGCGGCTTACAAGCTATGGTCATAAGTGATGGCAAGTTATAGAGAAGATGACGTGGTGAAGGCGAGGCATGTAAAGGAGTTGGTGCTCGATGACATATGGTGGCACAAAATTAATTATGTTTTGTCATTCCCTTCACCTATATACGACATGATTAGAGCTTGTAATACAGACACGACTTGTTTACATTTGGTGTATGACATGTGGGATATAATGATTGAGAAGGTGAAGGCATCGAAAAATAAACACAAAGGGTTGCGACCAAGTGAATTCTCTTCTTTCTATGATGTGGTGTATAACATTCTCATTGATCGTTGGAACAAAAATAGTACTCCACTTCATTGTTTAGCACATACTTTGAATCCAAGGTATTTAGTTAACATCTTTTTATCCTTGTTCTAAGCTTATAGTTTATATTTTTTGAGTTTAACATTATTTTTAACTTATATGTAGATACTATAGTGAAGAATGGTTTACACAAGACCCTAATCGAGTGGCTCCGCATCAAGATGTGGAACTAACTAGAGAGAGAATGAAGTATCTGAAGAGATATTTTAGTAGCCTTGAGGATCGTGCAAAAGTAAATGTAGAATTTGCTAAATTTTCTACAAAAACTAGAGATTTTTCTGAATATGATTCCATATTTGAGAGATACACTATAGATCCTACGAGTTGAGGGAAACTCATGGTGTCTATGCACCAATGTTTCAAAAAGATAGCTTTTAAGGGGTGTTTGACACACTAGACATTCCAACTTAACTCTCATAAACTTGACTAGGTACAGGGGTCAAACCAGAGATTTAAATCGGGTCCCCGGTCAGGGACGGGGAGGGGATTCCCGCCCTGTCCCTGACCCCGAACCCCGCCCCCGTCTCGATTTTTTTTAATTATATATAAACAACTAAAACAGTAGCTTTTCAATTATTGTTTCAGTTTTTTTTTTTAATTTTCTAATATAATAAAATTATTTTTTATTAATTTATAATAAAAGAAAACATTAAAATGTTTTTTTAGTTATTAATTTAAACAAATATATATAACAATAATATTAATTTCTTACATGAAATTTACAATTTCAATGTAAATACTAAATTTAGTTAATTTTAAATAATAAAAATAATAAAATAACAAAATAAAAAGTGGGGATTGAATGGGGCGGGGACGAGGATTAAAGATCCCCATGGGGACAGGGATGGGAGTGCATCCCCGCCCCGGCTCCGTTGTCATCCCTAGTCTTTATCATATTTACAGCTAGGTCATCAAAGTATTAAAATTGAACATCAAAGTCTGTAGAAATTAAACCCTCGAATGATTGAACCATCAACCTTATACATACTATCACGCAACAAGCACAAACAGGTACATACTATCAGGCATACAATCAATCAAATCAACAATTCGAGTGCAATCGCAAGATAAAAGTTCGAGTACCTAGTGATGGAAAGGAAACTAAGGAAGACCATTAACTCTAAACAACTAAACCACTTAGCTAACAACCTAGGTTCTAGGTCAGTCTACAGGAACAAGTCCGCTCTGATGCCAAATGTAACGATCCCAAATTTCAATACTAAACTAAGGATCATCACCAAAATCTAACCTGTAACTAAGTTACCATCTCTTATTACTTTAGAAAAATTTTGGCAACATAACTGCCGCTACAACAACAAAACCAACATTTTTATTATAACACCTGATCCAAAGAAATGACATCTAACTACATTCAAAATAACAAACTTCTCTCAACATGACTATCAAAGTTTCCAAGAAAACTAATATTCAAAATATCGACTTATCCCCATCCAACTAAACTTATTGAGACTAAACAACTCAAACTAATGTGAAATTCAAACATATTAGATAAACTAAAACCTATTACAAATTTTCCAACTCCAAGGCAACTAAAACACTTTTATTTAAAACAATGTTTGCATTCCAAATTTCAAAATGAAATAAAAACCCATAATGGAAAGGAACAAACAATGACATAAGTTTAATGGACAATCTTCCTCAGACTCCCTCTTCACTATCACCAAGGTCGCAAATCTCGTCAATACCTACAGAATCTGGTGGGGGGTCAGTACACACTTGTACTAGTAAGTAACCCACACCTGAAGGGCCCCCAAACAGCATACATATATTGCAAATAAATATACAACAATAGTAATGTCAATCGCAACAAGCTAAATTCATGAATTAAATCATCTATACAGGGCATACATATTATTAAACCAACTCCTCAAACACACTAAACATTCCAACTTAACTCTCATAAACTTCTTAAACGAATTACTCGAGACATGTTGACCTCTGAGTGTATGTAGGATCCTATCACTCTTTACGGTGCTCATCATTCAACCCTTAGTCGTACCTAAGACCTTGAACTGCACATTGTCCCTTGACCGTACTCAAGGCCACGATGTCCCCAATAACACCCAATGTTCGCCCTTAGCCATACCTAAGGCTCAAACATCTCGTCGACCCATAACCATACTTAAGGCCCCGATGTTCCCAACAGCACTCGATGTCCGACCCTTAGTCGTACCTAAGGCCTTGAACTGTTCGTCGACACTTAACCGTACTTAAGGCCTCGACTTTCTCTATAACACTCAATGTCCAACCCCAGCCGTACCTAAGACCTTGAACATGCATCGACCCTCAACCGTGCTCAAGGTCCCAATGCTTTTCTAAATCAAATAGTGACATCCCAACTTTCCTTTATGAACATAGTCCTCAAACATCCTTTCAACACTATTTCACCCAAAATGCATGGATCTTGTAACATACGTCTAAACCAAGCCTTATGCCAAAACGACATGATACTTTTAACTTTAAACATATGTATATATACAAACATCTTAGCAATAATGTTCAGAGAGACACATAATAGCATCAAACATATTGTACGTTATACAAGTCAATGCAAGAACATTCAAGCCTGCGTAATCATATCAGAATACATCAACATAAAGATGGCATAAGCCACAGTTATACATAATGGAAACAGAAACATGCATCGTGCTAGCACACAAGCACACAGACCCAACAACTAGAATTCTACTTACCTAAACGTTCTAAAGCGCTCCTAATTATTCAAGAGACTCCAAAACGCGTAGAAGGGAAACGATTGGTGGAAAAGGATTTAAATAGGTCCAATATTAATCCCAAGCTACACAAAAAGATTGTCTTGAAGTTAAAGACTAAGCCACGATACTTAAAAGTGTTAGAAAGGAGTTTATAGCACGATCCCCCAATGGAACTTACCCAAAGTGACCTTAAACTTCAATCTCGACGCCTCGAATCAAGCCTAAATTACAAAAAACGATACCCAAGAGTTAAAAGCTAAATTACAACATCTGACTTTAATTCGAAAGGCTTTAAACGGAATTCTACGACCTAAACTCACCAAAACAGCCTCAGATTCTTGCTGAAGAGTGTTCGATTTGATCCGAAACTACTCCAAATCTACGAAAACAAGCCTCCAAGCATTAGAGGCAAATCTAAACGACCTTAAGCTAGTTCGAAAATTAATTTAGAGTCAAAGAACCCGCTGAAACTTACTCAAAACGACCATAATCCATGCTGGTTGGTGTCCGATTTCGCTTAAACCTACATTTTTTGGAGCCATTAAGCAAAGAGTAACTTAAATCTAAGGTCGAATAACTATGGGTAAGTGTCGAAACTCACCGAACAGAGGGAAAACACTGTGAACGCTGTTGAAACGATGCTGAAACTTGTCCAAGCCGCGTGGTCGCATCCGTCGCGGCTGTTGTGCGTGGGTCAGAAATTGTCGCTCGCTTGGTGTTCGTTTCTGGAGAAGAACGAGAGGGGAAGATGTTGCACCGTGGTCGACGGGCAAGAAATTTCCGTCGCCCTCCTTGCTGTGGGTTTCGCCGGAGATGAAAGGTCTGAAGGTGGGAGCTGGTCGGCTGTGCTGAACACGCAGAAACAAAATTGAAGAGAGGATATGGAGTAGAGAAGAGGAGCGTTCAAGAATAGTGTATTTTTTTAAAAAAAAAAAAGTAATAACAAAAATATGGTATATAAGAAAGAAATTACAAAAGTAAGATGTTGGGAAAAAATATTGAAAAAATAAGGTAGTAAAATTGTTCTTGTACACGATTTTTATGTCAACTAACAAACTCGTGGACAGAATCCACAGTTTCATATTTTTATTATTTTTTATTACTTTTTTATTTAAATGGATACAAAGGGTAACAAATCTATTTGAATTTCAAAAATACAAAACAATAAAAGATAATAGAAGTTGGGAAAAATGTGAAAAAAAAAATAGATTTAACCTTAATTCGTGGCTAGAAATTTGATTCGATTTTTATTTTACTATAGTCCTTTGAAAATTTAAATTTCACAGTAAAAGATAAATGCAAAAAACGCTAAAAAATATATATAAGAAGAAGACAGAGAAAATGTGAAAAAAAAAATTTGCCTTAAATAGTAGACGGGGTACACGATTTATGTACTATCTCAAAAATCGTGGATCCCGTCTATGATTTTACAACCCTGTTTTTGTCAATAGTTTCAAACCAACTTTATTTTTGTCAATAAATATTAAAATAACATTATTTTAAAAAAAAAAAAAAAATCATGTCATTCCTCACTTTTTAGAAAATTGACAAAAATTACCTATTTAGAATTTGATTTTGTATATTTTTACCTATTTTTGAAAAATATCTTCACTAAATTTAATTTGTTTATAACCCCACAAAGAGTTCTCTTTACCAAATTATTTCCAAACGAAAAGTCTTTCATCAAATCTAAAACCTGTATTTCACGAAGTTGTAATTTTGTACACTCCGTAAGAAAGTATGTATTTCATTTTGTATGTATTCGATAGTTGGATAATTTCTGAAAAATTTATCACTGAGCGGTCATTTAAGGGCCTTAGCTGGTGATCCGAGTTGTTTCCCTCTTGACGACGAAGCTTATCCCCCATCGTCTCACTGGCCGACCTTGACCCCTATTATTTTGAGATCATATCTAGTATTCAAAAGAAAAGGACTAGGTCTAGGTTCCTGGAAACATTCTTTTTGGAGTTTGATTTATGCTTTCACTAAATATTTGCCAGAGCTTACCATTTTGAGGTTCAGTTGCTAAGCGATCGTTTAGTTCCAGACGTTACACAATGTGAAGAAAAGTTAGACGATCGTATAACAATGGGCGCTAGTCGTTGTGATGTTGAACACTAAACGATCGTGTACCTGCGGGAGCTAAGCGATGCGTTTAAATGCTATACGATAGCACTAGCTTTGGCGTATGAACTAAACGATACGTTGGATTTGCTAAACAATGGCACTAAACGATCGTTTAGTTACAACGAGCGCTAAGCGATGTGATGAAGTGCTACGCGATAACGTTGAGCGATCGTTTAGATGCAGAGTTGCGTGGCGTAGAAACTAAACGATACGTTGGATTTGCTAAACAATGGCACTACACAATTGTTTAGCTATGACGCGCGCTAAGCGATGTGATAAAGTGCTACGCGATAGCGTTGAGCGATCATTTAGATGCAGAGTTTAGCGATCGTATAGATGAATTGCTGAGCGACGCCATAATGTTCTATACGATGGAGCTAAGCAATCGTTTAGTTGTGGTGGATATTAAACGATGACATGAAGGCGTTAGGCAATGGTGTTAAGCGATCGTGTAGTTCTATGTGATAGAGCTAGGTGATGGTACTAAGCGATCGTTTAGCTTCAGCAAACATTAGACGATAGCCTTGGCAATACTTTAAGGTTGGACCGAGAGCAACCAATTCGACCGGTTTTCTCAAGGTCTAATCCGATTCAGCCTCAAAGGGTTTTTTGAGCGGTTTATGCCTCTTATTAAATTCTCACCTTCAATTTCAACCACTAACCTACCAAATCAATTGATATTCTCCACCTAAAATTAATTTATCCAAAAACCATTAACCAATAACTTTTCTCACAAAAAATTCAAAAATTCTCCACCGAATTTTTCTTTACAACCCCACAAAAAGTTCTCAATTTGCCAAGTCCAAAACTTGTATTTCACGAAGTTATAATTTTGTACACTCCGTCATAAGAAGGTATGTATTTCATTTTTGTATGTATTCTCAATAGTTCATTAATTACTAGAAAAAATGACAATGCTCTGCATTTGATATTTATTTATAACTTTTTTAGAAAAATATGTATATAGTTTGAAATTTTTTAAAAGGAAAGAAAGAGAAATCCAATATAAAATCAATTTTGTTTAGAAAAGCGGCACCACCTCAACTCAACTATAATCCTACGCCTCAAACATATACATCCTAATTTCACAGATAATCTAATTTTTCAAACAATAATTATCAACTCGACTATGCAAACCAAACGTCCCCTGCGTGTATTTGATTTTTGTGCTTTAAAAATTTATCTTGTTGGTATTCAAATGTTTTAAACAAGTTTTTTTTTAAAATAATAATAATAATAATAATTTAAAGGTATTTCATGTGACTTTTATATTATTTTGAACAATTTTACGATATTCTTTTAGTTTAAAAAATTAAGTTTAAACAAAAATAGAGATGGTATAATTTTTGCAGTTTATGTTTATAATTTGACATAATAATAAACAATACTTTTAAACCAATTTTTACAACCCAACGACTAAAAAGGTATATTTTAATCTTAGATATCAAGCACCAACACTCTTCCAATTCTGGAGACTAAAAAGATAATTTTCGCTATATTCTTAAATACATTAAAATATATATTGTTTAAAAAATGTTATTAGTTAAATTTTATTTAACATTAGGGATATTTTGTTAATTGTGTTTGTATGTTTCATAATTTTTTTTTGTGTTAGAATTATATAATTGAAATGTTGATTCATCCTTATATAGGTATCAAACCCATTAAAACATGAAAATGTCATACATTGATGGAGTTTTAATACAATGATTATCAATTAGTAATTGCAATGTTGAAGAGAATAATTGAAAGTACATTTTTTGGGAAAAAACAATTTGAGTGATATTCTCAAACTTCCAATTTCTTTTAAACATAGTTCAGTCAAAAATATGTATTCAAATTTTTGTCATCATCTTATCAAACAAAGAAAAAGTACAAGTAATCCAAGGGCACTTTTGAAGCATATTTCAATGGAAGTGATCAAATTTGGATATTGAATATTAAATGATTAAAATAGAATAAAATTCAAAGTAAACCTGAAGGAAGGAGAACAAAAATAATATTTTGACCTATTATTCATTCAATATATTTAACAAGTAGCAATGTTAAATCTATATGACATTTTATTTCAATGGGTATGAATTTTTTCACAACATTTATAAATTTGATAATCTACCAAGTCAATGATTAAAAAACTCTCATAGCTTATAAATTTCAATGGATATTAATTTTTTTCGTTGGAAATCTAATATTGTAGAAAGTAAAGCAAATATATATATATATATATATATATATATATACGCGTGCACTTGTAATTAAAGTTATCTTTATTTGATTTTCTTTAGAAAAAAAAAAAGAAAGAAAGTAAAATAATGCAATTTTACCCCTAACGTGGAAGAGTTTTAAATTTTTTAATTTGACCCCCTAAAAAAAAAGTTGATCATAGATAAATATAGTGACCCGAGTTTAGGAAGGAGATGTGAATGAACTGATATCACATTCGAATTAGAAGGATCCCAATGTTATGTGAGTATAATGATCGGGAAAAGCTTAAAAAATTGAAATAAATTAAACGTGATTAACTTTGAGCAATCTTATATTGAGTAATCTTCTATAAATTTTCTTAGATTCTAAATCGTGGGCTTGATACATGGTAGATAAAACACAAAAACTTAAACATTGAGGCTTGCCTACTCACCAACTTGACCTACATAACTTTTTTAATTAAAATTATCTATGATTTCGAATATGCCTAAAGGTTTTAGTTTAAGAAAGAAAAATCTCAATTTTGTCCGAATCCTAATAATTTATTAGCTATGTTATATTGTTCATTCGATACACATAAAAATCCTTTTGATAAAAAACTTAGATGCAGCATCTTTTGTGTAGTTCGAATAGTACTCAATGAGATTATGTCACATTTTTATCTTACGTGAGTGATTAAACATGGAAATATGAGATTTGTGCAACATTCAAATACTTTTAAAAATTTAGGAGCACATGAGAGTGAAAATCTCTGTCTCATATATTATGTTTTGCGAGAAAAAAAAAAGTGAAAAATTGCAACACTCATCAAATTTTATTCATCACATTCAAAACTTATAATTTAAAAACTATACTCTTTTTTTCTTGGATAGGATTCATCGAGTAGTTAGCATTAGCAATTAGATCAAATTGCAAATATATAACGCATGAATTTCTTCATCTTCTCCTTCTCCAAACTAATCCAAACATTAACACTACTTCTACTCCTCCCTCCGCCACTCTCTCCGCCGTTGGCCGGAGAAAGCAACAACACAAACTCATCATTCCCATTAGCCACCGGACCGCCGTGTACCGGCTTTCCATACCCAAAATCCAAGTCCTTAAACGGTAACTTCCACCAAGCCGAAACATAAAAACTATTCCCATTACAAGTCGCCGGAATCCCTCTATAAACCTCCAGCCAATCAATCGCCGACCTCACATACTCCTCCGTCGACACCCTCTCAATCCCTTCCTTCACCTTCTCCACACAAAACGAAAACGGCCGTTCCACCACCTCCGCCACACGCGCTGCCGCAAACCCAGTCACCACGGCGTTTCCGACGAACCCATCTGGGAGAACCGGGCGGATTTTGGATCGGATATCAACCGCGAATAAAACCATGGAGATTTCGCCCGGCCGGTCCGGGTAGACCGCGTGAGTCCTGGCACGCCAGAGCTGGGACAAAATGGCCTCGAAGGTGGAGCAGGGGGTGGGAGCGGCGGCGCGCTTGAGAGTGGCGATGGTGGAGGGGGTGAAGGGGATGAGGGTGTGGCGGCGGTTGGAGGCGGAGATGTGTGGCGATGGGGTGGGGGAAGGCTTGGTGAGGGCGGTGAAGGCGGAGGGGAGTTGTTTTTGAGTTGGGGAAAAAGGGGTGTATTCTTGGTGGGGGTGTGTAATGAGAGGAGGCTTTCGGGCTTTGAAAATTGTTCTGTCGTTAAAAATGGATTGGGTTTTGAGACCGCCGCCACAGCAGATTGAGGCTAGGTTTTGGAACATCTCCGCCGCGGATTTGCCGTCCAAAATGCCGTGGTTTGTCACCATTCCTATTGCATATCCGCCGCATTCAAACTCCGTAACCTGTTCAAGTACAAACAACAAGGACAAAGGAGAGGATAAAGTGTTGGCCACCTCAAAATTCACCAAGTAAATTTTACATGTCATCAAAGTCTAATAAACAATATTATGTACTTCACGAGACAAAGATTCATGAGATAAAGTTTGTCTTCAGTTTCATATTACAACCTAATGTTTCGTGAAGTTACTTTACGAGACAAAAAACATAAATAAACTCAACAATATTTTTTATTTGTTTAATAATGTTATACATTTCAGGTTATTCATATCAGTTTTTTTTTTTTTTTTTTTTTAAAAAAAAAAAAGTAATTCGATTTTTTAATGGCCATCTCCTGACAAAAATTGTTGGGAGTTTTAAACTACCGACGCAGTATGTGAAGTGTCGGGAGTTAGAGTATGTTTTCGCGTCGGGAGATGCTCTCCTGGAAGGTATATCATGACTAGTTTGTCATCGGAAATGGATCTCTCAACGCGTTTTTTACCATTTCCCAACGATATCAAATGTCGGGAAATGGGTGTTTTCTTGTAGTGCTTTTTTAAAGCTATTTTCCATCTTTAAATCTTTAAGTGAATGGACCCACCAGGTGAAAATACCATTTTGTCACTTGATAAATGGTCATTCAATTGTCTTGAATATGAAATCACCCAACTTGCCAAACTCACATTCTATGAAGTACAAATACTTCATATGAGACAAAGAATCCGTATCGGATACCGATACTTCCCAAATACGTATCTGACACGCAATTTGACGTATCTATTTCTACGCATATATTTTTTAAAGAAAAAAAGACAAGCAACTCATTTAATCTTTCCCAATCTAAAACTAGACAACCTATTTAAAGAGCTCACTACTCGAGTCCAAAACTAAAAGAAAAAAAAAATAAATAACCAGATCCTAAAATCATCTAATCTTCATCTTCACATTTGAGTCCCCACAAAGTCCACCAAAATATATATCATTTGGATATTTTCAACAATTCAATGAAGAAGTTCTTCGTTTATCTTCATATTTCTTCATCTAATTTTTTTATTCTGTGTAATATGAGTCACTTTTCTATTACATTTGATTAACTATTGTACTTCAACATTGGATGTTGTTTTTTTGTATTGTATTTCAGTGTATGTATTATATTTAATGCTATTATTATTAACTTGTATGCTAAATTAATTTATATCATAGGTTTTTTTAAGAAAAAAAAAATGTATCTTCAACGTATCAGTATCTCGTTTTTTAAAAATACATAAAAAATGGTGTATCCTTAGATGTATTTGTATCTTAGTTTTTTAAAAATTGACAAATCGTCATATCCGATCGAATCCTTATCGTATAACTGTATCTGTATCTGATCGTATCCTTATCGTATAACTGTATCTGTATTTGATCATATCCGTATCATATAACCGATGATGGTGTTGTTCGGGGCATGCCGAAGACCATGGGCAGGGGAGTTTCAGTGGCGGCGGACGAAGGGTTGAAGTTGGTTGCTGGTGTTGACCTAGAACCGGAGGGAGGACTGAACCGGGTGCTTGGTTTGGATCGAGGATTGGATGAGCGAACAAAAGTGGATGGGCTCGGTAAAAATGGGTTGAATGGCCAGTTTGTTGGGCCGACGCTGAGTAGGGCCCAAGTGTTGCTAGAAGGCCTAAGTGGGGGGCTGTAGGGAGTGGGCCTACGAAGTTGATTGGGCCATGTGAGAGGGTTGGGTCAAATCGGCAGGTGCGGGTTATGGACAGAGTTTTGGAGGCTGTGGTGAATGGGCCTGTTTTGGATGAAGTGGTGGACATGGGGGAAAAGGGGGAAGGTGTGGGTTTTAGGCCGGTTTCGTATGCTATCCGACCCGTTACTCGAGAACAGAGGGAAGGTGTGTATGCTGGGCCTGGTTCGGATGTTGTCCGGCTTGTTACTCGGGGAAAAGGGGAAGGTGCTCGTGTGAAGTGTGGTGGGTTGGATTCGTCCAGTTTAGTGAAGGAGAGTAGGTTCGCTAAGCGGTCTGGGTTCGGCAATGGGATGCCGTGGAAAGGGTTGTTTGAATCACAAGCTTCATCGAATCTTGAGTTTACTCCTCCCATTGTTGATGGTGATTTAGGTGTGGTCAATCCTTCAGATAAGGTGCTTTGAGTGGGTGAGGAATTGTGGGGGAGATCCTTGGTGGATCAATTTGTTGATGCTTGACTTCCCAATCCGATGATTTCTCAACTTATTTAAAGTATTTGGGATTGTGTGGAGATGCCTACTATTACTCTTCTTGACAATGGATTGATTATTTTTCAGTTCCTTCGTGGTGACTCTTGTGATCGGGTTTTGGAGAATGGCCCCTGGCCTCTTGGAGGTAAATCAATTTTGCTACGAAAATGGTTCCCAGGTATAGTCCCTAAAACTTTTATCTTTGATTCTGTTCCGGTTTGGATTCAATTAGCTCATGTCCCACTAGAGTTATGGACTGATAAAGGTCTGGCAGTGGTAGTTAGTGTTGTGGGTAAGCCCATTAATCTGGATGAGGTTACTAGAGAGAGGAGATGTTTAACTTATGTTCGTGTGTGTGGAAGTGGATGGGAGGTCCTTGCTACCTTCTTCGGTTATGGTCATGATGAGAGGATAGGAGTTTGTTGCCTATGTCGTATGAGTGGAAGCCTCGTAAGTGTTCAGTCTATGGTCCATTTGGGCATAGTGAGGGAGGTTGTGGGATAGTTAAGCCTACTAATGTTTTTGTGCTTGATGCAGTAGGGGTCAAGGAGGGAACTGGTAGTGGTGTGAGGGAAGTGGCTATGCCTTATAGTGAGGGAGTGGGTATGCAACATGGTGTTGTTGAGAGTGGTGGCTTGAATGCTGATGATTTCATTATGGTTACTCGTCAGAATCGTGGGCGGTCTATGAGTGGTTCTCCGATTGCTAAAATTGGGTGAGGTGTTAGTTGTCTGGATCCTATGGTTAATAAGCATTTTGGTGGGACTAATCAGTCTGTTGTTCTGGGTGATGAGAGTATTCACCCGCTTGCTTCGGCTCTTATTCCACTGGATCTAAGTCCTGTAGGTATTTAGGAGGATGGTGGTGGTGTGTTTGAGTTTGGGAATCTCTCTATGGTGCTGGCCCAGGGTGTTTTAACTCTGTTTGGTAACTATTTAATTTTTGGGTTTTTGTTTTTGAAAATTAAGATAACTTTTGGTAACCATTTGATTTTTTAAATTTAAGCCTATAGACACCACTTCCATCCCAAATTTGTTCCAAGCCAAATTTTAAAAACTATAAAAAAAAAATAACTTTTAAAACGTTGATTTTTTTTTTTAAAAAAAGAAAAATTTGGCTAATAATTCAACTATTGTACTTAAGAAATATGCAAATCACCGTAAGAAATAAACTTAATATTCAAAAATAAAAAACAAGAAACAAAATGGTTATCAAACGATGCCAAAACCTATAAACACTACTTCCACTTCCAAATTTATTCCTTTATCATCTACTTTTGGTTTTAAAAAATCAAATCGAATTTTGAAAAAAAAAAAAAAAAAACTTTTAAGGCCCCGTTTGGTAATAATTTTGTTTTTTGTTTTTGTTTTTGAAAATTAAGCCTATTTTATCTACATTTTTTTTACAATCATTTGCATCTTTCTTAGATATAATGGTTGAATTCTTAGCAAACTTACAAAAATGAAAACAATTATTTGAAAGCTATTTTTTTAGTTCTCAAAATTTAACTTGGTTTTTAAACCAATGGTAAAGAGTAGATAACAAACAAATAAATTTTGGGGTGAAAATAGCCTCCATAGGCTTAATTTTAAAAACAAAAAACGAAACGGATACCAAACGGGTTAAAAAAACTTATTTTTATTATGTCATACATGTTTAAATATTAATGAAATAAGTGTAGTATGAACTATTAAATTACAAGTATAAATTTGATTTTAGACCCTAAACTTCCAAAACTATTCTCTTCTGATCATCTATTTCAACATGTCCTTTTATCATCTTTGAAATTTTAGGTTTGTTAGGTTTTGCACTCTTAAGAAGTCTATTTTAATTCAAAAACTAAAATAAATTTTATTTTTATTTTTTAAAAAGTCCCTACCTCTCTTTTGAGTTTTACCAAAACTTAATAACATAATTTAGGGTATATATTAATGTGCTAACATGAGCCTATAGTATCGAGTAAGCAACTTTTGTGCTAAAAGATAATATAAGAAAGATAAAATAGTTTTTTACTTTTTTAAAAAAGAAAATTACTAAAGACCAAAATAGTTATTCTTTTAAGAGTTAGAAATAAATAGATATTATGAACATCTAGAGACAAAATTGGTCATATATTTAAAAGTATGGACAACCTAACATAAAAGAAAATATCACATTCGGTAAATCAATTCATTTTAAAAGCGTTTGGCGTGCAGAATTGAGTTGAGTTGATTTGATAATTATTATAAGAGGAGAGTAATTGAGAAAATTGATGCGAATAACGAAGTGAAAAAATGTGAGTCAATGCAAATAACGAGGTAATAAACCTTTTTAATAATTGATGACCAATCGGTGGATAGGTCTTTTTACCCACCCAACTTGAGGGACCAAACACCCTCTCTATATTTTTCGTTTAAAAACCCTATTATTGTTTTTAGTACAAGTTCTAAGTTAAATTTTTAAAACAAAACAGATTTTTAAATTTTTTAAAATTGACTTAATTTTTTAAAATATTGATAAAATATAATAGAAAAAACAAGAAATGATTCATTGAAATAATGTTATAGGCTTAATTTTTTTTTTAAAAAAAAAACAAAAATAAATGAACAAATGAAAGGGAAAATTGTACAGAAGGCCAAAATAAAAAATTAACTCTAGAAAATGTATTTTTTGTTTAAGCAAGTGAAAATACCTATTTACATCAAAATACTTTATTTTTTCTATTTGTTTCATTAAGTTCATTTTCCTTTTTCATTCTTCAATATAATTTTTGTTTCTTTTTTATTTTTTCAACTTTTCAAGCTAAGTATAACACTTTGTTTTTTTTAATTTTTAAAAATAAAAAATAAGAAAAATTATTTAATAAAATAGTAAAATTTAATTATTTTACATCTCTATTAGGAGGTGTTTGATAAATGGATATGAGTTGTTGGGTTGGGTGGGTATTCATGTTTGTTAAACCCATAAAGAAAACCTATGGTTATTAAAACCTTTTTTACCCACTCAAAACTCTATTTTTTATCCACTCAAAACTAACCATAAAAATCAATATATTTTTATTTTTTTCTCTCTTCCCTCATTTTGCCATTTGGATCCATATATGATTTTTTTTTTTTTTTTTTTTTTATCGTCAAACATTTGGATTCTATTTTTATTTCTTTCTATGGACTGTCATGTCGAAAAAAATGATAACTTTTGCATACGTCATGACATGTAATTTTTGTATTTGTACTATGACACGGATATTATAAGTATCGAAAAGAACATATATTTTGTGATTTTTTTTTAAACGGCCACATGTTCGGTCTGTTCATATTATTTTTGTGATCTTATGAAAAATGGTACTGTCCTACATCACATTCTCACCATCATAATCAAATGAAAGGTAATTATCCTATGTACAATTTTAATTCCAAATATATTATCTATATTATATAAAAATAAACTGTATGATATGTGAAATAACAAAGTTAAGTTAGTAATATTCAATATATATACATACAATATACCAATTAGTAATTGAGATAATTACCTTCAATATATATACATACAATATACAATATACAAATTAATTGAGTAGTATTTTGTTGGTATTTTTTTACCAATTGAAAAGAATTAGAATTATTACAGTTTTTTAAAAAGAATATATGAAAAACAATCTATTGTGTTCTACAAATTGAGATTGTCCAGTTTATGTCATAAATGATTTGAAAAAATGCGTGTATATTTGAAAATTAATCAACAATAGCAAAGCATAAAACTAAAAAATAAAAGAATGAAATAAAAAACAAACCGAAAAAAATAGAACTAAAATAATTTAACTGCATAAAATTCCCAACTCAACTCGACTATGCACAATAAATACAGACAATAATTATCAACTCAACTCTGCAAACAAACACAGACAATTTAACTCTTCAGATAATTTAAGAGATAATAATTACCAACTTAACTCAACTCTCTACTTTTAACGCACTAAACAGATAAACACTCTATCACTAGTTTTAATTATTTGGTAACACTGATAGAGTTTCCGTGTTTACAATGTCGTTGTTTTTATTTATATAAATAGTTTGTTTAACGTTGGAACTTTGAAACTCAAATAGAATTTAAGCCAAAGTGGAGTAAGTTTTTTTTGAGTGAAGACTCGTTTATTTTCAATACCAAATAATAAGTTAACCAAATTAACAAAGCAAGAATTTCAAAATTAGGTTTCAACAGTTTCTCATCACACACCTGAACGGTAAATAGTGGTCTTTCATGGATGCTTCTATGGAGACCTGGCCGATGAACAAAGTGACAAAAACTCGGGTTCGGAAGCGACAAATCCCCAAGATCCTTCATCCTCACCTTCGATTTCGCATTCACAAACAGAACGCCGGCATTGTTACAAGCCAGCTCCAACCGCCCGCTCTCCCGGTTCACCTGAAGTCGACCGGCCAAGAAATAGTACGGAACCAAAAGAATCGCCAACGCCCTCTTCACGATCCTCGAGATCTCCGCCGCCGGACCGTCCTCGAAGAAGTAGACGGTTTCGACGGTGAAGGCCACCGCCAGATCGATGTTCGACAGGAAGATCGTCTCCTCCGGCGACGGATTGTTCGGAGAGAGGAGTTTCAGAGGCTCGTCTTTGAGTAGGTCTTTGTCGGTTATGGAGAAAGGAGCGACGGCCATGGCGGTTTTGAGGCTGATTGAGAGGGAGAGAGATTTGGAGAGGTGAAATCCATGGCGGATTGAGGAATTTTAAAAGCGAAATTGCGATTTGTTTGGGGGAGGAGAAATGTAGGGCATGAGATTTCCATTGCAGTCGATATTTTAGCGCAGGCGTTAAAGAACATGTTCGTTTCTCGTCGGAGACGGGAGAGGACGTAACTTTGTGATTTCCGTCTTCAATCCAAACAGATGGTTCCAATTAAAAAAAGTCTTAGTTCGTATACTTTCAATTATTTTATTTAATTTTATTACGTATATTTTTAATAAATCTTTAATATAATAATTTATTTATTTTTTTACCAAAATTAGTTAAATTATAATGATAATTTTCATTCAATAAAACAAAATATGCTAATGTATTTTCAAAATTTATAATAAAAATGTTAATATCTTAAAAAATAAAAAAAATGGATTAAATTTAAGATTTATTAAAAGTATACGGATTAAAATTAGACAAATGAAAATATAAATACTAAAATTAAACAAACTTTATAGTACAGGAATCGACTCAAATTTGTATTTAGATAACAGTGACGTGATATTTTATTATTTGACATGAGCTTAACGGTTTTTTAATGCCATCTAGATATCTACTTTGGAAAAAAAACGAGTACAAGTATGGTATGAAAATTGGAATCATTTATCTCAAGATATATGTAATATACAAATGACTATATAAATGTGTCCATCTTAGTGATATCTATCCCTTATTTGGTTTTAAAATTCAATTCGTCGTCCTTAAACAAATAAAGTCATCATTTCAACTAAAGGATCAAATAGTCATAGACACGACTTTTGTGACAAATAGACTTGACATTGATATTTTTAAAAATTTATAGACTTACTAGACATAAATAAAATTTCGAAACAACTTTTTTAGAAACAAAATAAAACAAAATTTAATTCTATAGGCCAAATGTCATAGATTTTAAAAAATATGGAAAATGGTAAGGATTTATTAGTACACAAATGAAGATTTAATACCGACGCAAGTTAAAGTTGAACTTATTAAAAAAGAAATTGAAAGTTAAAAATGATAATTTTGTAATTTGATATTTTATTTATTTATCTCTTACTCCCTGCTTTTGGTTCTGGACTGTGGCCCATTTAACCGCATGCTTAGCAGGCCCAAATTTTTCTGGGCCTACGGATCACACCTCCAAGCCCACCAATCCTATTACTCGGACGAATTGCTTTGAGCCTTTTCGTGCGACTCGGGGTTGAATTTAGAAAAAATTTATTTTTTCTTCGATTATTTTATTACTGTTATTTGTCGGCGAGTTGCTTTTCTTTCATAATTATCATTCAACGCTAAAAATGTTGAATAAATACGTTTTTCTTTTGGGAAAAAAAAAAACAATTTATACCTTTAAATTTCGGTGCTTAATAATTATATCAATTTAAATTTTTAAATTTTGTAATTGTATCAATTTACACTCTTGATTATATTCTATCGAGAAAATTTTGTGTAAAACTACTAATCCTATCAATTTAATTCTTAAATTTTCATAAATGAACCAATTCAGACTCTTAGACAGAATTTACTTTGAACACTATTCATGTATTTACTACGATTGTCTATTGTCTAGGTTTCTATTTTATGAAGCCAACAAATCGTTGATTATTTTCAAATGAACTCGTAATAAAGGATATAAATTGATTGATTTGCAAAATTCAAGAGTTTAATGGACTTAAATTATAATGTTCACATAATACCAATTAAACGAGTTTAAATTAATTCAATTATTAGTTTAGAGATTTAATCCAGACAACTCAAAAATTAGGGGTATTAAATGTTTTTTTTTTTCTTGAGAATGAATTTTTTCTAAGCTAACTATTTTAATTTTTTTTTACGTAAAAACGAGTATAATTCAACTAATATGAACTTATACTATTGATTTCGGATTAGAAATTCGACTTTCCATCTTATATATTGTTAATAATAATAAAAAATTATTTTAGACATTCTTTTTAAAAAAATCACATGAAAATTGTGAATTTGTATATATTAATTTAGATGGGATTGTATTTGAATCGTTACATTAGTTTAAAAATGAAGTTGTGCCTTTTTTTTTTTATTGGATTTTTGGAATTGAGACTTAGAAAAGTATTTTATAGTTTAAGACGAGGGTTTTCAAAAAATATAAAAATTTTGTTGGTTGAGTTGATGGCAAAATTGTAATTTAGACACGCAAGCTCACGTGCTAAAGGTAAGGTTGTTGTGTTAAATTATAAATTTAGTTCTCGAAGTTTGGATTTGTATTTATTTAGACTCGTTTCGTAAAATTATTTAGTTCCATTTGGTAACTATTTTGTTTTTGTTTTGTTTTTTTTTTTTTTTTTATAAACTAAGTCATTTCTTACCATAATATGCGTCTTTGTTACGTATGGTGGTTAAAATGTCGAATTCCAAAAACAAAAAACAACTTACATTTTTTAGTTCTTAAAATTTAGTTTGATCTTGTTAAATAATCGGTGAAAGTTACATAACAAATCAAGAATTTTAAAGGTGAAATTAGTGTCCACATGCTCAATTTTAAAAAATAAAATGATTAACAAATGAGGCTTTAATATAGGTTTGTTTTCTCATATATCCCACGGTGTAATTTCACATTTACTTTTACTTGAATTTTAGTCCTTAATTTTATTTTATTTTTATTTTTTTAATTTTATATTTTCAAAATAGGAGTTGTTTGAAGAAGCAATTGTGCTTTCTTTTTCTTTTCTTTCTTTTAAATGTTTTCAAACTTATAGTAAATTCTGAAATCCACCCAAAAAAGAGTTTCTAAATATGTTTTCAAAGCCAACTTTTCTTTTTCTTTATAATGCTCATTTTTCTCCCTTTACTTTTATCTCTCTCCAAAACTAATCTCAAATATAACCCAACACATTCTCTTTGGAATTCTATTTTCTCAAACAAGTTTTTGAAAATTATTTTAATGGAAACTATAAATGATCTTAAAACGATTATTGAAAAAAAAAAGTTTAATATTATCATTACGGAGTGTTTGAATGTCTGATTTTTCTTATATAATCATTTAGATTGTGGAGAAAGATATTCTTTTCTCAAAAATAAATAAATAATCTCAACAGCTCTAACTTCAAGGTTTACAGTACATATATTACGTGAGTTGAATTGTACTCATTTTGACAAATAGAAATGATTACTCAAGTTGAAATGTTTTGATCTAATTTTGGACTAGAGCAAGTCTTTATATGTATTTTTGTTGGGAATACAACAAAGTCTTACCTTGTTTAGACAAAGAAAAAATTACGAGTATATAAGTAAAGACAATAATCTTAAATTTTTTAGATGAAAATAAAAGAAATGCCATGAAAAAATATGTTTAAAATGAACGATATCAAAGTTATCTTTACAGAGTTAAAAGAATAAAACTTTTGAAAGTTGAATAATATTTTTTAGAGCGAGTATCTTCTAATAATTAAAAAGTAAAGCAAAAAGAAAAAGGTAAAGAAAAAGAAAAACACACCACAATAAATATTGATTTTTATTTTCACCCCAAAAAAGGGGTTGGCTCGTTGGATTTGTTGAAACTAGGAAGCGTCATGTCTATTAGCCAGGTTAATAATTGAACACAAATTTTTGTTCTAAATTGATTTGAAAAATAAAAATAATATTATTATTCAAAAATGACAATTTCAATTTTTGACAGGTAATTTAATTTATTTTTTCTCGTAATTTTTTAATCAACCGATGATTTAAGATGATATAAAGCAAGTGGTATAAGGAGGTACTATATCCAAATTTGTGTAGCGATTTTCCTATTATATATATATATATATATATATATATAATCTAATCTATAAACAACCCACATAAAATATGGAGTCTTTAAAAAATATATATTTAAAAATATTTATACTTTATAGTAAAAAGTTCAAAGAACTTTTTGCTATAAAGTAGAAATATTTCTTTTGTTTTTTTTATTTATAAGAATTTTCCTTAAATTTAATAGATAAATATTTGGTCGCTTTTAAAATAATTTAATAGATTTGTCGTTTATATGAATGATTTTTTTTTTTTTTTTTTTTTTACTTTTTTGTTTTTAACTTAATGACTTCTTATGATATATTAAAAATGTCGTTTTCACTTTTTATGTAAAGCTCATGAATTATGAAAATATTGGTGAATATGGGAAAAATGTCGACTTGGATCCAATTTTTTTTCAATTTAAAAGTAACCCCGTTTTAAAAATCTACTTCACTACAAGAAAAATGGACTCTCCTGGTAATCAAGAGATAAATCATCGGGAGAGATATCCTTCTCCCAACTACGTAAGGGTGGCGTCGGGAGTGCTCAATAACTCTGGACACCGTAAGTACGACATCAGAGTTGGTAAGAACTCCCGATAGACAAAAAGCAGGCGTCGAGAGATGGGAATAGAAGACCATTCTATACGAAAGATCTCCCGACACCTCCCATGATCGTCGGGAGATATAAAAGAACTCCCGACGAGTAAAACAATTTGTCGAGAGTTGGACGTGAGAGTTTGTCAAGTTTGGCCAAACTCCCGACGAGTTCATCAAATCATCGGGAGTTGTGTGGGAACTCCCGATGGGTATCATTGCCCGTTAGAGAAGTTAAGTAATAAAACCCACAAATTGAGCAAATTCCAAATCTGTCTTTCTTCTTATTCTTCTTCAAACCCCAACATATCATATGCGTGAAAAACTGCAAATCGAGGCTGCTGAATGTTCGTTTAGCCATCGTCTGCCACCCTTCGTCCGTTTCTGTTTGTAGGTTTCTTCTCCTTTTTTCTTTTTTCTTTTTTCATTTTTTTTTAATTATTTTCATGGTTTTGTTGCTTTGTTTAAAACTGTTTATTTTTAATGAGGCTACTATGGCTGCTAAGCTTACACTTGCACATAAATTTTTTGCTCAAGAGAATGATTCAATATTGAATTATAGTTCCTTTCAGAAATATGAAAATGAAGTTTCAAGTTTGCTTCATTGAAGCTTTGCATAGTTTTGATACGTCCTTCTATAATAATTAATATATTGATACTGATAAATATTACGTGGATATCTAACTTCCAATGAGAGTCATAGTTTATTAGTATATTCTGGCAACACTTTATGATACTGTTCTCATTCCTATGTGAATTGCTTAAATGAATGGTTAAAACCTTGTGTTGCGTTCTATTTTATGCGAGACTTCTTCGAAACATCAGATCACAACCAATGGCGTCATTTCTCTCGAATTTCAAAAGACAAGTTGATGATCTCTGTCTTTCATTTTGTGTTGAAATTGGAGTTTGAATTTCTTAAGATGTTTTTTTTTGTTTTTTTAATATATATAGCCTCCCAAAGAATTAAATTTACGTTATCACGTGCCCAAGTACATTACTTTTTATTCTTTCATAGCTTGAAAAGCTTATCTCAAATGACAGTTTACATTATGAAGTCATCTGCTTCCACTATTATATTCCATATCATTTGCACCAACATGTACTTAATATGTGTTTTGTGGAGTTTTTGTGTGTGTTTGCGGAATTTAATACTGAAGTTTGAATATTATGTAGGGTGGGTTAAGATTAGTATCTTTATGGGGAATTGTTGATTAATGTTGTATGTTGAAAAGTAGTCTTATATATATATATATATTGAAAAGTAGTTGTTTGTCTCGTAAATTGAGTTCGTAAGTAAGTCGTTTATCTTGTAAAGTTATATGTTTGTCTTGTAAAGTTATTTCACGAGACAAGAGACAGAAATGAAGTTGAGTTCATTTATGTATTTTGTCTCGTGAAGTAACTTTACAAGACAAACTTCACGAGACGTCTCTTGAAGTTACTTCATGAGACAAAAGTTTGTCTTCAGTTTCACATTACAATCTAACGTTTCGTGAAGTTTGTCTCATGAAGTTACTTCACGAGACAAGAGATAGAGATGAAAACAATATTTTTTATTTGTTTAACAATGTTATACATTTTAGGTTATTCAAATCAAATTAAGAAAAACAAATTAATTTGATTTTTTTTTTGTCGGGAGTTCTAACTGACACAGTATATGAATCGTCGGGAGTTATTGTATGTTTCCGCATCAGAAGATGCTCTCCCAATGGGTATATCTCGATCAAACTCCCAACAACTAGTTTATCGTCGGGAGTGGATATCCCAATGCATTTTTTCTTACCATTTTTCAACGATTTCAAGCGTCGGAAAATGGGTGTTTTTCTTGTAGTATTTTTTTTAACATGTTTTCCATCTTTTAAGTCTTTAAGTGAAGGGACCCACTAGGTGAAAATACCATTTTACCACTCAATAAATGGTCATTCAATTGTCTTGAATATAAAATTACCCAACTTACCTAACTCACGTATCTTAAATTAGAAATTTCGATATTCAGTTTCACATTTTGTTTTCAATATATAAATGTTTTATGTGAGGGTCCCAACTTCAGAAGAATGATCATTTGCAGAGGGTCTCAAATTCAGATAAACAATTCATTTCATTTTTTTGAGTTTCAAAAGAGGCATGAACGTTGAAAAAGTAGTTTTTTTTTTTTTTTTTTTTTTTTTTTTTTTTTTTTTTTTATTATCATTATTATTTTATGTTGAAAAGTAGGTGTTTGTCTCGTAAAGTTGAGTTCGTAAATGAGTCTTTTATCTCGTGAAATAACTTTACAAGACAAATTTACAACAATACGAGACAAACAAGATAGTTTATCCTTTATCTCGTAAAGTTATAAGTTTGTCTTATGAAGTAACTTCACAAGACGTCTCGTGAAGATGAATAGATTATCTCGTGAAGCAACTTCGCGAGACAAATGACAGAAATGAACTCAACTTTATGAGAGACAAAAATTAGTCTTTTGTCTCGTAAAGTCGAGTTCATTTATGTCATTTGCCTCGTGAAGTTACTTCACGAGACAAAATACGTACTTACGAACTCAACTTTACGAGACAAACAACTACTTTTCAATATAAAAAAACAAAAACAAAAGACTACTTTTCAATATACTTGTCTCTTTTGGAACTCTAAAAAATGAAAGAAATTGTTCATTTGAACTTGGGACCCTTCTGAAAATTATTATTTCTCTGGTGTTGGGATATTCACGTAAAGCATGTTTATTTTGAAAACAAAATGTGAAACTGAAAATTGAAGTTTCTAATTTAAGTTATACGAGTTAGGTATGTTTGGTGATTTCATATTCAAGACAATTGAATGACCATTTAACGAGAGATAAAATGGTATTTTTTACGTGTGGGTCCCTCCACTTAAAGACTAGGTTGAAAAAATGTAAAATATGTAAAAAAACAAAAAAAAAAGTAGATTTATAAAAATGAGGTTATTTTAAAATTGGAAAAAAACTTTTTAGATCAACATCCACCATTTTCGGTGAAAATGCCAACATGTTAACACAAATTTAATAACACTTTTTTTAATTTTTGAAGGAAAAAAAATCAAAAGCAAGTGAATTTTAAATTGTAAAATATTAACATGGGTCGTTAAAGACTTAAAGTTTTGTTTAATAAATAAACTTTATTACACTGACAACCTCCCAAATCATCACCATTTTCAAGAATAGCATATATTATAAATTTATAGATTGCTCTAAAATAGGTATAAATATCTCTGTCCAATTATTTTTCTCTTGGCACTTACTATATATTAAATGATAATTTCATTTTCCTTTATAGCTTTTGTTCATTATATATCCTTTCTATAGTTGGCACATATATATGTACACACATATACATACATATAATATACATATTAAATTATAAAATGTGTCCATAAATTTCATATATTGTTTAAAATACCTATGTTGCACAATTAACTTTAGTCTTGCTTTAACGATTCAAACTATTTAAAAGAATAAAAGAATAGAAGAAATATACAACTCTTTGTATAGGCCCACTTAGTTAAGAGGTATAGCTGAGTTGGTAGAACTTCACTCTTGTAATTAGGTCGTTGTGAGTATGGCATTGACTTGTAATAGCGTGACAATGTTCGAGTCCC
This sequence comes from Benincasa hispida, assembly GCF_027475165.1. Lineage (NCBI taxonomy): Eukaryota > Viridiplantae > Streptophyta > Magnoliopsida > Cucurbitales > Cucurbitaceae > Benincasa > Benincasa hispida. The sequence continues at coordinate 21,222,661 of NC_143478.1, forward strand.
AATTCGTGTTCTAGGTCAATATTGCATCGGTGTAAATTTCAATTTTATCTAACATTTTTAACAAAATTTATACTTTCAAGATAGTTTCAAAGCTCGTATGAAACGTCAAAGATAATATTACAATTTTTTAAAATATAATATAAAGAAAAGAAAATTTTTAAAAGAGACTTCGTATTTAAATGATGGTATGTTGACTTAAACATCACATAATTATCATACGACCTCCTAAAAATACAACTTGACTTAAATTGGTTATGCTTTATGGCAGTTGAGACAAGTTATACAAATTTGACCATGTTTTATTCATCTGGTGTTATAATTATGATTTTTTTTTTTTTTTTTTTTTTTTTTTTTTTTTTTGATACATCTAGGGATGAAAGAAAGAGACAATTTTCTCTTTGAATATTCTTTTTCAATGTAATATATCATCCTTATTATGAAGATTAAAAAATTTATTGGTTAAAAGTTGTTCTTTCAAGGTCCAACTCATAATACATTTTAGGTTAAAGGATAAAATTGAGTCCATAGATTTTCCTAAAAATTACATCTTAGTCTTTAAAATTTTATTTTGTGATGATTTAATTCAGAAACTTTCAATTGGTAATTATATGATTAATTAAAATATAACAACTTAATTCATATACTCTAACATTTACCATAAATCACTTTTTTGATTTAATGAGAATTTTCAAACATATTTAAATTGATAAAAACAAAATGTGTTTATAAATCACCAAGACTTAGTCATCAATAATAAAAACCAGCCTGTAATTTCCACAAATTTTTACAAAGTTTAGAGATCAACCTTTTTTATTTGGTCCATTTTGATTATTGTACTATCAAAATGATTATTTTGATTTTTGTATTTTCAAAACTTTCATTTTGTTTTTTATGCTTTAAAAAGTATTTATTTTAATCAATATTTGTCAAATTTAACATAAATTCTATACACGATGAAAACAGTATGATTCAATTTTTGACTACATTTTAAGAATTTTAGTGAATGAAATATCACATTAAAAATTTGATCGATAAAATCTCTACTATATTAAAAGGGGTCATGTAGGGAGAATCTTTACATACCCTTTTGCCCTTACATTTTTAATAAATGTTCATATTTTTCCTTTGTCAAGTGGTTTGACTTTTTGAGTACAAGTCTCTATTTGAAAGATAGTGGAAGTAACTTTTCCAATTTTTAGTTTACAAACTAAATTTATATATTCAAAAAATAAAGTCTCAGGTCGAATAAGTACAATTAATGTCGACGGGACATAACTCTTCTAGATAGGATACAATAGATGCCAATTGGATACAATTGTTCAGGGTGAAGGTGGTTACACACATCAAATTGGTGCATTGATTATTCTAATTTACATGTGAGATGCACATGTAGAAGAAAAACAAAATAAATACTTGCATTTACATTCCTTAAAAAATAATTATGAGATCCAAATTAAAAAAAAAAAACAACCAGAAGATTTAATAAAAGCATAGATATATGTTTATATTTATGGATGTTGATATTGGTTGACATGGGTATATAAGTCATGTTATACTGTTGAATAACAAGCCCTTCATTTTCTATTTATAGAGAATTCATGTGCTTGGGAGTCTCGGATGATTAATGATTAAATAAACTAAGATTTTACCATGACTGCAATTTTAGAGAGACGCGAAAGCGAAAGCCTATGGGGTCGTTTCTGTAACGGGATAACCAGCACTGAAAACTGTCTTTACATTGGATGGTTTGGTGTTTTGATGATCCCTACCTTATTGACTGTAACTTCTGTATTTATTATTGCCTTCATTGCTGCTCCTCTAGTAGATATTGATGGTATTCGTGAACCTATTTACTGAAATTAGTAATCAATACAACGAAACAATGCATTTTTTCGTGTGATTTCACAGTAGATATATAATATATTAGAGCAATAATTATTGCATCATATATATTATAATCTTGGAATATTAACATATTAATTTAACAATTTAATTACTACAATAAATTTTCTCTTTCGTATTAGATATAAGATTTTTTTTTTCTTAAGAAAAGACAATAATCTGAGAACATCAAAATAAAATTATATATTATCTAACATTTAAAAGTTGATGGTAACTAAAATAAAACTGTATAATATTTATTTATTATATACTAAAAAAAATTATTTAAAAAAATAATTAGAACTACTAGATTTCATATGTATTGTACTTGTTCTTGACTGGTTAGATAAAAATAAAGATGAAGGGACCTTATATAGTTACTTTTTAAAAGTAAGTAAATCAAAATGTATAATTTTAAAATAGAGAAACTAAAATAAACAAAAATCAACCAAGTCGAAAATAAAAGTGATAAAAGTGGTGAAAAATATGTTACCAAATACCGATATTACCCTAAATGCAATATATATTTTATCCAAAAGTAAGTTGACGAAAAACCAAACCATTCAACATCTCCAAGCATTTGACTCTCCACCACCCCCCCCCCCCCAAAAAAAAAAAAAAAAAAAAACATTTACAAAATATGGATTTAATAATATTCAGAACTATATAGTTTTCACTTTTAAATTCAATAAATAAAGAAAGAAACCCCAATGGGTCGTTTCAAGCCAATTTTTTTTTCTAAAAAATAAAAATCCAAAATAAAAACCACGCGCCATTCCGCGAGTGCACCAACACCCCTCCGCCGCCCGCCACATGTTATATATAACCCAAAAAGCAAAATCCCCGCAACAGCTTCAAATTCCGCCGTAACACACGCTCCCAACCACGTGGCAAAATCCAATTTGTTATCCACATTATCTCAAGTGGACCTACCCGTACGCAATCCACCGATCGTGAATCCCACGTGCCACAGGACTCGCCGTCCCAGCGCCGTCAGTCCACGCGCCAACCACTGCGCGTGGAAACTACTCATCCCCGTCCATCGAAACGGACCTTCCCCTCCCTCTCTCTATATAATAACCCCTCTCTTTCTAAAGCACAGAAACGAGTTCGCTTTATTTATTTATTTATTTTTCTTTTTCATTTCTATTTTTCATTTCTTCTTCTTCTTCTGCTTCTTCTTCTTCTTCTTCTTCTTCATATATATCGTTCCCCATTTTTGCTTCGGCTTTTTCAATTCTGTATTTCTCGCCATGAAAGCATAGCTTTGTCTTAAACCAGGTAACAACTGTTCTTCTTTACGAGTATAAATTTACGAGTATTTCCGTTTTATACTGTATTCACTACTGGTAGATGATTTACGAGTAATTTTTTTTTTCCTTTTCATGTTTATTATTTTCTATCGTATATCGATTTTGTTCATGGATTGAAGAAACTAGAGGAAACCTGTTTGTTTTTTGAGTTCATAGATATACAATATGGTTTCGCTTCTTAAAAGAAGAGAAATAGCTTCACGCCGGGTTTTTGAATTTTGTTCGATTTTTTTTTTTGTTTTAGTGTTATCCAGAGCTTTTGAGGCGTTTTCTTTAGTAGATTAACTTTAATTTTCTGAGATCACATTGCAGAACGTAATTTCTTGAAGTTGTTTGTTTGCATCGAGTATTTTTCTCTTGTTCTAACGGGATTGTTTGTTTGCTGCTTGTATTTATGATTAGTGGATTTTTTGATATTGAAGTTTAGAGTGGAGTTACTTTTTAAGTCTGTTAATGTGGGGACGTTTGGTTGTTTCAATTGTTCTTTTGGATTCAAAATATGGATCTGGATATGATTGCGGTGAATTGAGTTTGAAGCACTATTGCTTATCTCTTCCTTTACTTGTAAGGGATTTTTCTTTTTTTCTTTTTCTTAGGGAAAAAATGTATGTATGGATCTTTGTAATGTCTTCTTTGATTAGTTTGATTGAATATGATTTGTAATGGTTGATGTTGACAAGATATTTTCTATGTTCTTCTGAAATAGTAACTCGAGAATTCGATCTGCTTTTTCTTTTGCATTGGGTTTTGCATTTGGAATTTGTTTATTGGATATCTTTTTTTCTTTAGCTAATTAGTTGGAGCCGGATCTAATTGGTTGCTAATGAACGTTTTATGTCTGTGTGGATACTCTCTCTCTGTCCTCTCTTAAAGGCCAGACAAGAGTGAATTATTCACTTGCTGTACGTAATATAGCTCAGCAGTTTCTTGGCTTCATGGGTAATAAACCTAGACTGTTCATTATATTTGTCAAAATTCAAGAAGATAGTAAATGTACGTGTACCATCAGAATCTTTACTCATTACATCGAGGTCTTTATCCTCTGGTATTAACATGCAAATTTTAATTGGGTTTTCTGCTATGTTTCAGGAAAAATGGACGTTTTTATTTTTAGTTTTTCCTTATAATTGTATAATATGGTTATTTGGAAAATCAAACTTTTCATGTTTCTGGAAAGGATTCCCGAAATTCTAGTGCAAATGCATGATTGAAGATTAACCCTTTCGTACTTGATAAAATCTTGCAAGGTTAATGCTTCTTCTTGATATGATAATTATGGAATTAGTTACAGATAAAAAGATATGCTCAAGGGGTTTTCATATTGTGAATGGCTTTTGCAGATGGATGTAGTTCAAATAAAAAACCAAGGTACTTGCATTGGAGATATGCCACCTGAGCAGTCTGTTTCTCCAGAAATTTCTAGTACATGGGATGACTTTAGAGAACCTGAGTCTCTTCCTCGAATTGGGGATGAATACCAGGCAATAATCCCCCCTCTTGAAGTCAAATCAGATGATTTTGGGCTTTTGAAAAGTGAAGCTGGTGATTTGCCTCATATTTATGTCGGGTTTCCTGCACCAGAAGCATGTATTGACAACGTTGAGATTCTGAAACAGAAGCAACACAATGGCAATGATAACATTATTCTGGTATCAAACCAAAGTGAACATCCGGCTGTGACTGAGATGCAGGAAGTGTCAGAAGCTCGAGAGGTTAATTCCTTTGATGCCATGACAAATAAGGATTTGAAACATGCAACAAATTTTCAGTTACAACAAGAAATGAAGATGAAAATGAGTGAAAGCAATGTTGACAATGGCCAATGGTTGGCTCCTGATTCCTTGAACAATTCCTGGACTGACATAGAAATGGCCAGTCTTCTCCTTGGATTATACATTTTTGGGAAGAACCTCATTCAGGTGAAAAAATTTGTTGGAACTAAAAAGATGGGTGATGTTCTTTCATTCTACTATGGGAAATTTTATGGATCCGAGAAATACCGCAGATGGACGGCATGTCGTAAAGCAAGAGGCAAGAGATGTGTATGTGGACAGAAGTTATTTACTGGCTGGAGGCAACAGGAGTTGTCATCTCGCTTGCTTGCCTTGTTATCGGAGGAAAAGCAAAATATCCTAATGGAGGTGAGTTTAATTCTTACTTCATGCTGGATTGTATAACAACTGATCCCCACATTTTCCACCTCATCGATGTAAAAGAATAGGAAAATTATAGAATACCCGCAGTGAAACTACCATATGCTTTTCTACATACTTATTTAGAGTCAGTCGTAGCTCTGCAGCCCACATTTTCAGGAGTGCAGAACTAACACTCTTATTTTTCAGCACAAAAGAATGGATAGACACATTACATTTTCATGTATTTTACTAATTAAAACACTTGATCCATTCTTCCTATTGAAAAACGACACTGTATTTATTTTTGTTTCTTTTTCAAATTCACCCAGGAATTTATATTCTCTTGGCCTCAGTAACTTATTCACTATTGTGAAGTATGTGGTGCTAATAGACTTTCTTTAACATTATGACTTTTGGTTCAAGAAAAATGTCCAGTCAGCGAATGACTCTATCTTAGTTTTCTATCTTGCATTTTTTTACTTGGTTCCTATATTACCAATAGCTGTTGTATTTTGTTTCCCTAGATCTCAAGTTTTGATGCACTGACAGGTTTGTACGGGATTTATTGAGGGTAAAGTACTGCTGGAGGAATATGTATTCTCTTTGAAAGCTACAGTTGGGTTGAATGCCCTTGTAGAGGCTGTTGGAATTGGTAAAGGAAAACAAGATCTTACCAGCACCGCCATGGATCCAATTAAGTCTAATCATGCTCATCCTGCTCGGCCAGAAATACCAGTTGGTAAAGCATGTTCGGCACTTACACCTGTCGAAATTGTCAAATTTCTGACTGGAGATTTCAGGTTGAGCAAAGCCCGATCAAGTGATCTCTTTTGGGAAGCTGTTTGGCCTCGTTTGTTAGCGAAAGGGTGGCATTCTGAGCAGGCTAACAATTATGGTAGTACTGTCGGCTTAAAGCATGCTTTGGTATTCCTGATCCCTGGTGTGAAAAAGTATTGCAGAAGAAAACAAGTTAAGGGAGAACATTACTTTGATTCGGTCAGTGATGTCCTGAGTAAGGTTGCTTCAGACCCTGGGCTTCTTGAACTTGACATTGTTGTAGAAAAACACTGCAGTGACAAGGAAGAGAGCGAGTCGATCAGCAAAACAAAACAGGACCAGGAAGATTTTCCTAGTCAGCAACGTTATTGCTATCTTAAGCCACGAACTCCCGTTCATAATATGGAAACGATGAAATTTATGGTTGTTGATACAAGTTTGGCTGATGGAAACACATTCAAGGTCCGTGAACTACGAAGTTTGCCAGTTGAGATAACAAATACGTATATTTCCAAAAGTCATTCTGATGATGATGAACAAATTTCTTCAGAGATTTCAATGGATGATACTCATTCTGAAAATACTATGCACTTTGATAAGGAAGTAAGTGACAGTTCCAAAGGTACAAGAATCAGCTTGGATAAAAAAGTTCATATTGATGAGGAAGCTTGTGTAGGTAGTTCTTCAAATAAAGAGTCTCCAAATGATGGCCTACATTCTATTAATATAAGCACGAAAGTTCAGGACAATAAGCAATCTTTATTGGACAAAACACAGCAAAGAGAGGCTGTTCTGCGCCAAATGAGCCAGGGAAAACCCAAATCTGAAATTGACTTCACTGCTTATACTAAACCAAGTTGGGAATTAAACACTTGCAGTAAACAAGTAAGCTGCAATCTAATCAAAATCTTCACAGATCCTGAGCTAAAAGAGGAGCAAAGTTCATCTGATCATTATGATTTAAACCACAATATTCTCCTTCAAGTTGATTCGTCCAAGGAGAATTTTCCCTGGTCTTCTTCATCCAGGAGCAGTACAATTACTAGTTGTGTTCATGTTCCTAATGTTGTTGAAGTTCCACAAAGTAGACATGTACCTCATACTTTGATTGACCTTAATTTGCCTATTCCTCAAGATTCCGAAAGCCATGGAAGCTCCACCACAGAAATCAAAGGACAGAAAAATAGACCAAACAGATGTTCTGAAAGCCTCGATATCTCAGATCGTGACTCCACCATGATTTCACGAAGACAAAGTAATCGAACCCGACCTCCGACAACTAGAGCTCTGGAAGCTCATGCTTTAGGGCTATTGGATGTAAAGCATAAGAGGAAGAGTAAGGATGTCTTTCTAGAGGAGAATTGTATGTTGAGAACTTCTCAGCACGCTCATGCAAAGGTTAGACAAACAGATAAGTTTGGGAATGGCATTGTGGATTTCAAACTACTAGAGGACATGGAAAGTAATGTTTGCAATGACAATGGTAACATGTTCCATAAGCTGGAAGTTTAATTTGACATAGAAGTCTCCATGACTTTGTTTTGTTAACTGCTAAAGGTGCCGGAATGTTTACTTTCATACGAGAACCGATGCTACTTTGTAATCGTACACTGTCCATGCAAAACTAATCTATTGATGCTCGATGGCCGTCATCTTCTCATCCTCCACATTCAAGCTGTGTGCTTCACTTTATAACTGTAGCAGTTCTCTGTGGAAATTCAGAAAATAAGCCCCTTTACCTTGTGAACTTGAATTAGTTGCGTCTCTTAAATCATTTTTTGCTGCAGAGTTCGAATATTGGTCGATGTTTCTCTTTGGTCGCTCGGATCTTGGACTCTCCTTGTGTTTTGCACCTGCACAGTGTCCAGTGGTAATGGTAAAACTTGTCACATGAGTTATAACTTCATCTTCCCATTCTCATAAAGATAGCTGAGCCTTGTGCTATGCTCCATCGGCCTCGTCTATGGCGAATGTAAATACAGAAAAAGGTCGCTGATCGATTTTATTGAATCGGGTCAACTTGAAGGTCTCTAATGTCTTACATCAGACTAGAGTCAATAGCAGAAGGTTGCCGTTTCTTGTTCATTTTCATTGCATACAGATTCCAGATGGGTAATATTAGTGTATTTATTTGTCTTTGAAAAACAAAAGATTAGACAAAGAAACAAATATATATGTGGATTAACTTAGACGAAAGTACTAATGTGTTAAACCGTTGGATTTTGCTTCATTCGGATTGGTTGTGGTTAAATTGTAAATTTAGTCCCTATAGTTGGAAGAACGTTAGAACATAGTTTATATGGTTTATAACTAGAATTTAGGTCTATATGGTTTGATAAACTTCTCATAAATAATTCTTATGGTAGGAACTATTTGTGACGATATTATCAAATCATAGGGATTAATGATAAGGTTTTATCATGAGGATTAACTTCTAAATTTTCTCAAATTATAGTGACAAAATTGTAATCTAACCTTGGTTTCCTGAGTTTTCATTATTTTGTAATATACTTATAGATGATATCTTTGTAAAGTAATTCTAAAAGATATTTCTAAAAAAATTTCACTAGCAAGTAGTTAGTTCTTATATATATATATATAAAGTAAAAAGAAAGACTTTTTATAATGTATTGTTGATGATTGAATTAATCAATAATTATGTGCTTTATACATGCATGGTTGTATTTGCAAGTACTTAAATGAGCAATAATTTTTGCCAACTTCTCCCATCCCTTTGTTGTACTTAAAAAAAGAAAAGAAAAAAAAGGAGCAATTATTTCTGTAATGTTGAAGATGTATCATATGTTTGAACTAGTCCACACAACATTGCATGGTAACCAAACAAGGCTTAAATTTGGTGAAAGTCTTTGTCATCTTTTAATTTTTTTTGTTTAGGATTTGGCATCATAAATGCTATGTGGGTTAAGTTATAAAAAATACCATTGAATTTTGTGGATTGTTTAAAAAATGTTATTTCTTTTAAAACATCTTTTGATATTTTATTTCAAAACTACTTTTGAAGTAGAATTTCTTTTGAATTTCAAATGAAAATTAGAACTTAGAATAGAGTGGCGATGACTTGGAACAGTATACCGATTCAAATCTTCATTCTAAATCTAAAATTTTATTTGAAGAAATTCTAAAAAAAAAGATTATTTTGATGTAAGTTCTAAAATGTTTATGAAAGATGAATTATAAAGAAAAGAGAATGTACATGTCACAAACAATTATAAACAAGATTACTCCAAAGCTTTCAACAAATGAGTAAAGTGGGAGGGATAGAGATTGGTGACACAACCTTGAAATTGAGTGAACTTGTGAGTGTGAGAGGGGTGAAACATTTCCATTCATTATTCAAACATAGAGGCTAAGAAGGAGTTTAATTATCATAGAAAATATATATTGTATTTATGACATAATTTTATGTGTATATCTATTCTAATTAATACTTAGGTCAATAATAAGATTTTCTTTGACAATAAGTAGGTTGATGGATCGAATCTCAGATTTTGAGATTGTTAATATAAATTCATATTAGTTGAACTATGCTCATATTGGTAGAATAATCGATTCAATTCCTTAGAGTAGTATTTACTAAATACCAAAACGACTCTATTTTAAATTCAGTGATAATAAATAGTATTATTATATATAATAACAATACTATTTTAATTAAGTTGAACTTTGCTTATGTTGACAGAATAATCGATTCAATTCCTTCGAGTAACAATTACTAGATAATAACATGACACTATTTTTTTGTCTAATAAATGGCACTATCTTAATTCAGTGTGAAAATATATCTAAAAAAATGGCACTACCCTATAGGGGTGTTAAAAAAATTCGATGACTAAAAATCGATTAACCCAATCCAACTTGTGCGGTTTGAGTTGGGTTATTAACTCTTTTGGGGTTGGGCTGGGTTGAGTTCAAATAAATGAAAATTTTATAAGTTTGGTTGGTTCATAGGCCAACTGTAATAACCCAAACCAACTTAAATTTATTATTCCCTTTCAAATGTATTTTGTTGTTTTGGCTTATGATACAATTAAATATACATATATTTATTTTACTTTTATTTAATTTAGTAGTTTTTTGGATAATTTATTCTCCAACAACTCTTAAAAATAATTTTTGATCACTTTGAAAAGAGATTTTATATTATATAAACTGAATTTGAGTGGTTAATCTTAATTCAATATAAGAAAATAATTAAACCAAATTTTTAATATCATTTAGAACAAAATTTTAAGTAAATGACTCGAGTAATCCGAACCGACTTAACCTAAAATGTTTCATGATTGGGTTGGGTTGAGTTCATTTTTTAATGAGGTTCTTTTGAATAAATTTACAATCCGAACAATTGGATTAAGTCTAGAAAGTCCTTCAACCTAACTCAGAACACTCTAACTATCATCTCAAGGAAAAAAAAATCTTAATTTTTGAACTATAATAAGGGTGTGTTTAGAATGTATTTTCAAGTGTTTAATTTAAAAAATAAGTCATTTTGGAAAAAAAAAATAGAATGTTTGACAATAACTCAAAATAACTTTTGAAACATATTTTCAACAACTTTTGTCAAAAGTGTTTAAATAAAAATGATTTTTTTTAAAAAAATACTTTTTTCTCCGATCAATTTAAACGAGCCTTTAAGTCAACTTGAATATATGTAGTTTAGATTGAATCCAACATGCCTCTTTAACCAACAACACAAAACTTGTAACTTTATAAATATTTGTTTATTTATATTAATTTAATGCATGTGATCTAGATCACTTCCTACTTTCTTTATTTTTTTTATTTGGCAATAAATTTAAATATCTATTATTTTGATGTTAGTCTAAATAAATATCCAAACAGTAAGTTCCACTTTTATAACTATTTTTTGTTATCTATTTTGGCAAAAAGAAATAAACTAAATCTTCCTTGTTGTGGGGTGATAATATTAATGTACGTAGCTGGCTTAAAAAAATACTATAAATATACCAAACCATTTATTTATTATAATGTTTTTTTTTTTTTTAAGGTTTCCAATGTCAACGATTTGTCTGATTGACATTTAGCTGGTGAGAAATACATTTTTTTATCTTCGTCCCCGATTAATTTATGGAGAATTTTCCCCCTTATTTCTCCATTTTTCAACTCAATGGAGAGTCTATACAAACCTGTTCGTGCTGAAATTATCAGTATCTCTATCTACAATAAGTAGATGAATTATATTGAAAAATAAAAATTTATTAGGAACTAGAAATTAATATTGAGCTGTTTTCAAATATAGGAAAATAAACCAAAATATTTATAGATATAGAAAAATTTCACTACCTATCCATAATAGATCTTGCAATCTATCATAGTCTATCGCAGATAGACGGTGATATTTTGTAATTAAAATATCTTTAGCAAATTTGTTATTTATAATAATTTTCCTTTAATATTTATCATGAGTTTATATTTTGTATTACAATTAATTCTTTAGGTCTCATGTTTTTGAAATTAAGCCTATAAACTCTCCTTCCAAATTTAAATTTATTGTTTTTTTTAATCTACTCTTTATCATTATTTTTAAAACCAAGCCAAGTTTTTTAAAACCGAAAAAAGTAACATTTTTAAAAACTTATTTTGTTCTTGAAATTTAGTTAAGATTATAACTATTGTGCTAAAGTAAGATTTTAATCATTGTAAAAAAAAATTGAAGTAAATAAGCTTAATTTTTAAAAACAGAAAACAAAAAATGAAATAGTTATTTAACCGAGTCTCAGTGCTCCCACTATCCTTTGCTTTGCTGATTTCTAGGCCATTTGAAGGGATTTTTTTTTAAAAAAATACAATTAGTTAAAATCTAAAAGAAACACAAAAGAATTTAGAGATAAAAATGGTTGGGGGAAGGGAGTTTAATTCTTAAAAAAAAAAAAAAAAACTCAGAAGTCTATTTTCTTAAAAAAAATGATAAAAAGGAAAATTTATCACTATTTAAATAGTGATATGCATTACTTTATTACATATTTAAAATGTAAAATATTTATTTATACATTTTTTATTTTTATATGACAACTATAATCATAAGGACTTAGTAGGTGGGAGGACCAAGTCTATTTTGACATCTTAATAACTATGTTTTAGAAATCCTAACCTCTTCCATTTCATATATATTTTTTAAAATTTAATACATATTATTCTTCTTTTTTTTTTGGTTGAAAAATTCATATTAAATAGGTAATCAATTTTTTTTTTTGAAAATAATCAAATTGATCAAATTGATAGATCTCTAAAGCCTTAACACTTGAAATTATATCAATATTATATATGGAATTGAAATAATAATTTAACATTTCATTGAGCCAAAATCCTTTATGAAAACTTTCACCAATCATAACAATAATGACATTTACCTAATTTTGATAAAAACGTACTCATCCATTTACTATGATTACCTAGAATGATAAAAATAATTAAAAATAAAAAAAAAACGATACTGTGGTAGTTACAATTATACCTTTAAACTTTTAATTTTAAAAATTGAACTCTCAAAATTATATAAATATTAAAATTGGGTCAAATTGGATATTGAAACTAACATAATTGTATAAAAGGTAACATTTGTATAAATTTAAAAGTTAAATTTTTATCATTTATGAGTCTAATTTCTACGATCATTATAAATTTAAATGTCTAGTCTTAACACTTAATTACGACTAACATCATAATTGAAAGGTGGTTTTTGTAATTTGTTTAAAAAGTTATATATTTTTGAAGAAAAAGAAATAAACAAGCAAAATGGAAAATACAAGGAATACAGGGGTCATTAACTTTTACCCTTCTATCTATTTTTATCATAAACCTTCAAATTACTGTTGCAAATTAAAGTCTCATTAGTTTCAATTTTAACAAAGAGGTACCTACAAAATTTGGAAAAACTAACTACTTCTATATGTTATTTTATAACTTATTGAATGCACATGAAATTGTTGCCATTTTCCAAATGAAACATTATCATAAAATAAAAATTGTAAGAGTTATCCAAAAGTGCAATTTGATTAAAGTAAAACTTAAAGATGTTTTCTTTAAAGTAGTAAAAGTTGATATACTTTGTGAGTTTAATTAAAAAAAAGTTGATAGGTCTTATTAAACTTAAAGATAGTTTGAGACGTTGAATTGAGATAATATGTCTGTGGAGTTTATATGTCAAAAGAGTTTATTTCATACGTTTTAGGTATTTGATGCAATTTTTTGAACTCTAAATAATCTGTTTTTATGATTACTATTTTTATTTTGAAATTTTTTTATTCAATAATTCTATTAATCTTTGTTTGAATAAAATATGAATAATTTTTTTCTTTTAATTTTTAAAGTTTTTATTATTTATTTATTTATTTTTGGCAATGAACATGAACTAACCCACTACATTTCTTGTAGAAATATGTTTAACTAAAATGAGAAACCAAGGAGAAATTAAAACTTTTAATTCATAATTTTCTCCATAAATTTTATCATCATCTTCTTCTTGTGTTACTATGTCATGATTTTTTTAAATTGAATCTCCCCCATAATTTTAGCAACCAAAAGAATGCTACCACATTTCTTAACAATTTCACTTTCAATACCTTCAATTTTGGAGGATCATCAAAGAACACATTTCTATTTTTTACTAATTCTTGCTAAAAAAAGTTCCAGGAAAAAAAATCTAGTCCATTTTATGTTTTTTTTTTTCCTTTTTTCTGGAGTTGGTCGTGCAAAGATGGTCATCAAAGTTGGCTATTGGAGTTGTCATCGGAGGTGATTGTCAAAACCTAAAGTTAGTCATAGTAGTTGTCAGATCCCAAAGGTTGTTCCTAGAGTGTGACAACGACAATTAATGGTTGATGAGTGGAGTCACTGAAAACATTGGAAGAAAGAAGAGTTGGAGTGAGTTAATAAAATATATCAATTGAACTCTGCCAACATAGATTTGGTATATTATATCAACTCAACTCAACTCGTGTGTGCGTGTTAATGCAATCTACATAATTTGAGTTTAGTTTTGTTTGAAGGTGAACAACATAAATGTTTTGATATTTTATTTTTTAACTTAATTATTTTAAAATTTTTAAAAAAATATGTTTTATTTTTGAAATTACTTCAGTAAGCCTCATGGGCATCAAGCGAATAGGCGCAATTTGGAAATACATCAGACTACAGCCTCAAAACACGATATCTTATGGCCCGTACAACAACTTCATTAGCTAAGGAAATAAATTTATATTTTAGATGAATAAAAGAAATTTCCTGAAATTCTTTTGCTAGCGTCCAAAGCTCGTCAGAAACATTGGACTTCCCTAAGAAAATAATTTGGTCGTTCATAAGGTTGATAGATGTTGAGCATTCTGATTCTACAATTACTTTGTGAAAACCCAATTTAAATGCAAGACGAACACATTTATCTTGATTGTACCAAAAGGAGGTTTCAATCATTTCAGGTTAGAAGAAGGTTTGGTACTTTTTTTTTTTGTTGGGTGTGAAGTGATATCGATCGGATTCGACATTCAACACTTGTGATAGGTCTTTGATAACTTGCATAAATACAAGTTATTATATCTTTTCATTTAGAATAATTTAGAAAATTTAGAAGCAAATGCATTAATTTGATATGAAATTCATGCGGATAACCACACATTGCGTTCATGCGTTACAAAACTCATAAATTTTAGAAATTATAAAATCTAACATCTTTGAATGCAGGATTTGAATGAAATGAAGTATAAATCAACCAATGAAACAAAAACTACAGTCATGGATGCATGGAATTGACCAGATCAATGCCCAATCTTGTATGCAGAGAACTACGCGTTGGACAAACAACATGAAAGAAAACGACAAAATGCGTGGCCGGTGGATGTCAAATCAAGGTGCAAGTTGGTAGCTGATTTGAGACATTCACGACAAAATCAATGAATCTGTGATGTGAGTGATCGGCGCAACAAAGCATGAAATTGAATACAAAGGTGTCAAAGGATTATTAGAAAGAGATAAGGAAGCTGCTCTTTTGACACCTATAAACAGCCCTTCAGAAAATGACTAAGTAACAGTCTTCCCATCGAAAGGTTGGCCGAAGCTTTGCTCGAATTCCATCTCAATCTGCCATTAGCACTGATCTTTCAAACCTTTCTTTGAATAATTTTAAGTGAGAACTTAGTCTTTTCTCTTTGAAAAAGGAGAGAGATAGAGAGCTCTATTACCACCCTTACAACCATCATTGAAGCAGTCAACAAACAAGCCAAAGGAAGCGAGAGATTGTGACTAGCGGCTTGACACTTCTATTCTCTGTTCTTTATCATATTTTTCTTTACATTTATGTTTGTATAATTGAGATTGGACAACTGATACTCTTAATATGAATATCTTTCAAATTTCATCTATCCATGCCTTCTTTATCTTTAATCACTAGCAACTAAATCTTACATGGGTTGAGGAAATTAAACTGGCATTTTCTCGATTGAGGAAATTAAACTGGCATTTTCTCTAAGTCTTGCATAAGCCAAAGTTCGTCTTATTTGATGTATGCGTATTACATTGCTTTAAATCAATTGAGAGTTTGATTTAAGTATACATACTCCACTGCTTGAGAGAGTAAGTGAGTGTAGATCTCATTAAACATGGAACAAAGTAGCTTTAGAGATAAAGTTAACCTTTTGTTACTATATTAACTCATTGCATGCATCCTAGAAATAGGATATTGTGGTTTAAAAATACCGAGAGATGAGTACTCTACTATTATGAGTTAATGACATGAACGCATGACTTATGCATGATTTAGGAAAATGTTAGCAGACTTTTCTCAACTCTGCTTTATCAACTGATATTTCCTTCACTTCCCTGCTTCTTTGTATTTGTAATCATTTCTATTGTTGCCACTTCACTTTCGCACTGCCTACCTTTCGACGCATCATCATCTGCTTCACTCACTAAATCACCGCCATCCATTTCCACCACACTTTTAATTAGTTATACAAAACATTATCAACCATAACAAAAACTCATTACGTTAAGATCAAGCATCAATTTCAATGCATCTTAGTCTATGGTTTGTCTCTGTGTTTGATCTTGGACTCACTAGGACTCTGTTTAGGCTTACACTTAGATTTGAATAGATAAAACATTGTGCATAAGGATTCATCATTTATTCTCTTTAGAGATCAAAGCATGACATGAATTTATAAAGTTATATATCAGTTTGAAGCGCAACCGTCTTCCATGAACTATGCTATTTCGATCTGACCAGATTGTCCAACAGACAACAACAATACGAGCTAGGTTATCATAAGAAGAAATTGATGAGATCCAATCCCATCTATCTACGAAGCTGCTATTAAAATCTTAAAAAAGAATTTGACAATAAGAAATCATTGTCCAAATGGGTATAACCCTAGGGCAACAAAACAGAATGTGATCAACATATTCGACTTCTTCATTATACATAGGACAAAGAGGCACAATTTTCAGTCCTTTTCTTTTAAGTTTGAGCCTTGTTGGTTTCTTGTGAATAGCTCTCCATAAAAAATGTTTCATTTTAGGAGGAAGTTTTAGTTTCCAAACGCTATTCCCAAATACAAGCTATTAAGTTCTCATTTGATGATTCTTCTTTAATGATTTTCTTCATAAATAAATCTCTAACCACCATTTTTACTGTATAAATTCTGGTTTTACCGTAACACCATATAATCTTGTTTCGAATATTGATATTTATGAGAATATTTTTTTTATACAAGACACATTCTCTTTCACTTATAAATTCATTCAAGAGAATAACCTTCCAAGTTCTAAATGATAAACTTTCAATCTTGGAAATAATTCATCGAATGCATAAAAATCTTACACAATTAATCTAAATGTTCTATTTTACAATTAATCCAACCTTACACAATTCATTTCATTATTTGGAGAAAATAAAAAGTTGAATTATAATTATAGTCTTTTAAGCATCTAAATTTGTGTTTATTTGGTCCATAAATAATAATTAAAAAAAATTGTTTATTATATTACTTTACAATGCATCAAATATCTGCTTTAAAGTTTCTAATATCTAAAAACCTACGGTACAAAAGGTTCTAAGTTTTTTAATTTTTTTAATTTTTTTAATAATAATAATATTTTGAGTACAATATAGAATAGAAAAATTCAAATCACAAACCTCGTGGTTAGTAATACACTCGTATACTAATTAAGTTATGCTCGATTTGACTGCAAAATTGTAAGAGTAGACACAAAATTTAAAAAAAAAAGAAAAAGAAAAGAAAAAGAAAAAGAAAAAAAATTCAAAGACCTATTAAATATTAGATTAATTTATAAGTGTAGTTCATAAACCTGAATGAAAGTTATGTCTATTTGATTCGTAAATTTTCAATTTTGTATCTATATTTTATAAATTATACTTTACTTCAATTTTCAATTTCGAATTTTTAAGAATTAAATTTATAGTTTAATTTAATTTCTTTTTACAAATTTAGGACATAAAATTAAAACTTTGGAGATCGATGAATTAAACTTATAATTCCACCACCAAAGTGAGTTCAATAATGATTGGTAACTGACATGATTTTTTTTTAAAGGCGAAGATTTAATCCTATAGGTTAAAATACACTTTTGGTCCCTAAAATTTCATGAAAGTATCGATTTAGTTCTTGAACTTTGAGTTATAACAATTTTAATTCCTATACTTTCAAAATTTGTAACAATTTCGTCTCTAATGTAAAAAAAATCAAAATTAGATATCAATTTTTATTATTTCATAATGAAGGCTTTGTATTTCTAAACATATTGAGCCTCTAATTAATTTATCGATTTATTTATGCAAGAAATCTCATTAAATCTAAATACTAAATTATATAATAAAGACTAAATTTTAAAGTACAAGGGTTAAATTGTTATAAAATTGAGAGTACAAAACTAAATCGTTACCATCAAAGTTGGGGATTAAATTGTTACCATCATGAAACTTAGGGGAATAAAAGATGATTTTTAAATGTAATTTAAACCAAATAAAATGAAAAAACCGACCGGTGCCTGAATTTCCAAGAACCATCCGGAAATGGAATTCACCGGTTCATCCCGTTGACCTAAGAATCTTCGTTCCCATTCTTATAAAAATCCAAATTCTAATCTAAATCTTTACTCTGCCACGTCTCTCCGCTGATCTCTCCCGACCTCCCAATTCTCCGATCTTCGATTCTCTTTCTTTTTCCATTCTTAAAAAAAAAAAGAAATCTCCCAATATGGAAAGATCTATGGAGATCAAGCTCGTCTCCGCCAGAGATCTTAACAACGTCAATCTCCTCATGAAAATGGACGTTTACGCCGTCATCAAACTCCTCGCCACCGACCCCGCCGGAAAATCCAAGCCCAAATCCGCCCAGAAATTCACAACTCCCGTTGATAAAGAAGGCGGCAGCAACCCGATTTGGAACTACTCTGTGAAATTCGCTATCGATGAAGCCGCCGCTAGGGCAAACTGTCTTACCCTCGTTTTCAAGCTCCGATGCCAACGGAATCTCGGCGATAAAGATATCGGCGAGGTTTATGTTCCGGTGAAGGAGCTTCTAGAATCCGTCGGTGACGGCAAAGGCGATTTGATGCAGCATCTTAGTTATCAGGTGAGAAAACCGTCTGGAAATCCCCAGGGAGTCTTGAATTTCGCTTTTAAATTTGGGGATAATTTCCCCTCCGGTCCAATTAAACCGGATCCGGCTCAGTCTTACAACCCGGTTTCCGCCTATCCGCCGCCGGAGCCGAGTTCGGTCGCCGTCGCTAACGGCGGGGCTTATCCTCCTCCGCAGCTGGAGCCGAGTTCGGTCGCCGTTGCTCACGGCGGGGCTTATCCTCCTCCGCAGCCGGAGCCGAGTTCGGTCGCCGTCGCTCACGGTGGGGCTTATCCTCCGCCGCCGCCACCTCCTTCTCAGCCGGAGGTTTATCCTCCGTCTTCGAATTTATACCCGGTCATTCCTCCGAAATGGGCGGCACCGGAGATCGGATTTAGTGCATACCCGCCGGCAGCGGCTGGATATAGCGTGTACCCACCGACTACGTCGTACAATTCGTACGCTCCGGCACCGACATACAGTGCGTACGCGCCAGCGCCGACTCAACAACCGGGGTACGGATACAATCATCAACCGTCGGCGTATGGTTACCCACCGCCACCAACCTACGGATATCCGCCGCCCCCGTCGTATTATCCACCGCCGCCGCAGAATAAGAAGAGCAACATGGGGTTAGGATTGGGAGCTGGGTTAGTCGGAGGGATGTTGGGAGGGCTTTTGATCGGAGATATGGTGTCGGACGCCGCCGATGGCGGATTTGGTGATTCCGGTGGATTTGACTTTTGATTTAAACGATGTCGTTCTAGGTATTTGTTTGATATCACCAAGAGTTGGTTACCGTTTCGGTTTGTGGAAAATTCAATCTTTTGTTACTTTTGTAAATTAAGAACATGAATTTGTGATTTTTTTTTTTGACAATAAATAGATGTGATTTAATGGAAGAAGAAGAACACTCATTTTTTACCACTTGAATTGGTTGGTGGAAAACTAAAAAGTAGAATTGAGGTGGAGAATTTGAACACCATTATTTTCATTAATGGAGCATATTTTAATTTCAAAGGGTTGATTATAACTATTGGGATTTTGTTTTTGTTACAATTAATAACTCATATTTGGTTGTTCGAAGTGCAACAAACAAATTTAAGGTATATTATTATTTTGTTAAATTATAAGTTTTTAATTTATGTATATTCGATTATGAAGTTTAAAAGTATCTCATAGATACAATTATCTATTTTATAGATTTTTATAATTTAATTTTGTGTCTAATTCCAAATAATTTTGAAATTGAGTTTTAAATTAATACATTTTAAAATTTTTGAAATTTTAATAAATAAATTCGTAATGGTTAAAGTTAGAAATATGGAATTAGTCTGCCACATAATTAACATTTGAGATAACCGCTTAGTTGATTATCTCCCATCTTCTAGTAGCAGATTAATATTTTCGATTTCGTTTATTTTCTTCCGTATTTCTAGTGAAGAATCGAACACGAAAAGATTATGTTGGTAATATATTAAAAAATATAAATATACATAATTCATATTATAGTTTATTTTCTAGCGTATTTACAAATATACTAAAAAATATAAATATACATCGCATATTATATATATAAAATGATATATTTTACAAATCATCCTTTTCATAGACTCATGAAATATAGATACCCAAATTAATTTCTAGAAAATTCAAATATATAGTATAATAAAATATATGCTATTTTTCTAGGGAAACAATGAATGGTAAGGAGGTTGAAAAGGTCAATTGGGTTAGACATTTGCGTAAAATAATAACTTGTTAGGCTATTCATGTAAAAAAAACAAGAATGTTTAGACAATTGTGTAATCAAACCTATTTATTTAGGTTATATGTGTAGAAAACCCTTAAAATTAAGAGTTAAGTACACATAAACTTTAAAGATTAGATCCCATTTGATAATCACTTGATGTTGTTTTTGAAAGTTATGTATATTTCCTCACAATTTCTTATTATCTTTTTCAAAGATACTTTTATTAATTTTCAAAATTTAGGACTACGAAAATATTCAGACAAAACACAAACTAATATATATATATATGTAAAAGTATTATTTATTCGTTTATATTTTAAAAAGAAAAAAAATCAAGATATTAGAAATTAAATATGTAACTATATATATATATATTTCATTCTTTAGCTTTGAAATATAAAAGGATCATAAATAAACTTCTTTTAAGTGTTATTTAATATCAATTAATTGATATTTTTACCTTTTTAATGGTGCAAACAAAATTAATTTATACTTGTTCAAAAGTAGTCATGAATGAAAATTGAAACAACCATCACAATTAAGATTAGTCAAAAATAGGGTTTTGAAAAATATATGTATTATAAGAAGACAAGATACAAAGAGAAGTGAGAAAATATAATTTTCTTTTGTTTTGTGACATGAGGATGAAGTCATGGTTGAGTTAAAGGAAGGATCCTCAAGGCACTAGAAGCAAGAAGAAATTATCTTTGACTACTTTAACCATCTATTCAACTAATTTCAAACCTTGGTCAAATGTTTTTAGTACTAGGGGAATACTATATTCTACTTTTTAAAATTATTTTTATTCACATCATAAATTGATATTTATAAATACTAATGGATCCATGTTAATGTAGGTAGGTCTCAGGTCTTACTCTTTCTTAGAAGAATGCTGATGTAATACACGATAAATGGATGGAGTATAATAAAATTTTCATACTCTACTATACTAATGTAGGTAATTTTTCTACAGTAGTTAATGTATTTTTCTTTTGTTTCTTTTTGCACATTCAAATGATATAAGAGTGAGATTCAAATATCTAACTTTTAAAATATATGTAATACTTTAATCCGTTCAACCATATTTAGATGGATTTTTTTACTTTTCTTACAAAATTTTGATCACGAATAATTTTGATTAATTGAAGTACGTATATATGTGTGTATATATATCTATATATAGAAAAAACATTCCAAATTGGCGATTATCTAATTTCCTTGTATGTGGTACTAAAAAAAAAAAATACAAAACAAAAAAACAAGTTTTCTTGTACGTGTAGTTGTTGGAATTTGGAGCATAATATGCTATTATAAGAAAGTATATGGATTGAATAATGTAAAAGGCATCGTCCTTCCTTTTTACTATAGAAATATAAAAGAGAAAAAAAAACTTTTTTTATTATTAGATTTTGAGTCTAATTTCTATTCAATTCATAGATTTCAAAGGTTACATTTTTAGTATTTCAGTTTTAATTTAGTTTATATGTTTCAAAATGTTATAATTTTACCCTTAAATTTCAAGATTTGTTTCAATTTATTCTATAGGTTTTGAGATTTACACTATTAACTTTGATTTTTTCCTAAATATTCACTTTCATTTTTTAGCGTTGATGTCTATTAATTAACATAAAGAATTATAAGTAATTAAAATTTACGATTTTTAATAAATATTAAAATTAGTTTTAAATTTTCACTTCATAATTATTTGAAATTAAATAAGAGATGTTAATGCCAAATAATAAGGTAAATATTTAGTAAAAAAAATTAAGGTTAAAAGTGTAAATCTTAAAACTTAAAGACCAATGAAACAAACTCAAATTTAATGGGTAAAATTGTAAGATTTTGAAATCTAGGGACTAAGTTTAGATCAAACTCAAAATTTAAAGAATAAATGTGTAACATTTTGAAATCTAAAGACAACTTGAAAACTAAATCTAAAATCTGTGGACCAAAAAAATTATTTTTTCTAATATAAAACTGTAACGTCCCAAAGTTTTGAAGTAAATTTTAATCTAATTATCTCTAATTAATTGGGATGAGTTGTTTTATTTTGAAAAGATTGAATTTAATTCAAGTAATGTTTAATTCAATTAGTGGAAATCAAAATTTGTTTGGTAAAGATTTGGAAAGGACTTCCTTGAATAATAAAAGGTTTGGGGATTTAATTTGATTTTGGATTTTGAGAAGGAAAAGGAATATATGAATATATATGTATATTTGGAATTAGGGTTTGGTTTTAAATAGATATATACTCCTCGGTAGTGTGCTAGTTAAAGAAAAAAAGGAAAAAAAAAATCAATTTTCTTCTTCTCTTCTTCACAAATTGTCCCAGCCAGACCTACCCCTCGTCGTTCGCAACTTTACCGCTAGACGTCGTCGTCGACCGCTGGCTGTCCATCGCAAAGTACGCCATCGGTCGTCGCATGTATTCACTCGAGCGATCGTCGTTCGTCGTACTTGAAGTTGTTAGACACTGTTCGTCACGCCTAAAGCCTATGATTGTATGTTTATGACTATGTTAAACTGATATGTTGGGTTTTATGCCCTAAAACTCGTAGATAGTAAATGTTATTAATTGACCGTCATCAATAAAGAGTTATAGATGTTAATTCAATAAATGTTATTGTTTGTGTTGTTTGTCTATTTTGTCTTAATAACCATAAATAAAATAAATTAACATCTAAGGTTGTCTTATGAGTCTTAAACTGTATGTGGAGACATAATGGATCAATGTTTAAAGATACAGCTTGAAGAGTCTATAGTATAAGGATAAGGCTGGGATCCTAGTAACACTATGGATACAACCCACTTTGTATTTGATACAAACGCAACGATCCAATGCGTTCATGTAGTTGACATGCATGCGAGTGGGGTATCCTATGAAATGAGTTTGTAAAAGATTGGATTGCGAAATAGTAACCACTAGATATAACATCATTAACTAGTTAGGTTCCCATTCAGTAGGATGACCTAGACAACTTAGTCTTAATCCTCAATATATTATGAACTCCTGTTCATGAGGGATTGTCCTTTAATTTGTATGGGTGAGGGTGGCCAGTTCGCCAACCCAATATGCCTACTATTTTGGGGACAAGATCGAGCGGGGAGCTGGGAACATAATAATAGAAGACGGAATTTGCTCATTCCCGCCTTAAGGATAAGTAGATGAGTGTTCACTTAAGTGGTGTCTCCGGAACTTGAACAAAGGGCCTTATCCTCTCATTAACTCGAGAAGAGTTTCTGTTTATTGGTTGGACTACATAGGTTGTTCATTAATGGAGCACTGATACTTAAGGAATCATAGGTAACCCGATGGTAAAACGATAATTTAACCCAGTTGGAGTTACGAACACTCATGAAGGATTAATTTGCTGTTATTGGTCTATATCCGTGGACATATATATATATATATATATAATAAGAAGAGTACAGCTGTAGGTCTTTAGTGGAGTGTACCCACAGTTAACGAATATTGATTAACTTAGTTAATGAGTTTAGCCAATTAATCTTATACCGTTAGAGCTTCAGATCTACAGGTCCATCAGGTTCTCTTGTTAGCCCACTAGAGGAAATTAAAAGGGATGATTTGAATTGTTCAAATTAATTTGAGAAAACCATATATTAATATAATTAATATATAATTGACTATGGATATGATCTATAATTCAAATTAAATTGGAAAGTAATATTTGAATAAAATTCAATTAATTAATTCAAGTGAATTAGATTCACAAAGAAATTAATTAATAGAGAGGTATGCACATATACATATGATGTTTTATGATAATTAAATATATATACATTAAATTTGATTTAATAGTTATTTAATTAATGTGCAAATCAAATTAAATAAGTGTTATTTAATTGTGCTAATTAATTAAATAAGTTTTATTTAATTAATTGAGTTAATTAATTAAATAAGTGTTAATTCAATTAATTAAATAACACTTAATTAATTAATTAATTGTGGAAAAGAAAAATAGGAAAAGAATTAGGAAAATGACTTGACCCTTCTCTATAAAAGACCTCCTTATGGCCCTTTTGAGAGACATTGATACTGAGATTGATAATACACAACGCGCAAGTGTTATTATGTAAAATTTTTCCTAAGCCACAAAGAGAATTCTCTCTACTTTCCAAAACCCTTTTCTCATCTCCCTCTCCAAATAGTTGGATACCACCTATCCCTCTATTGGAATCCTAGAGAAGAGGTTACTTTCATGGTAGTGTTCGAGATTATCTAAGAAATCGTTCGTGATGAAGATCGCTAGAGGATTCATTTGTTGGAGCTTAAAGAGGATTGTTCGTGAAGCTTGGGAATCTACAAAGGTAAGAATGGTTCTAATCTTTTTCCCTAAAGCATGCTATTTTACAAGTTTATATTCTACTTTAGTATAATCAATTTTTTATTTAAAAATCGAATTTTGGGATGCAAGGCATTCTTTCACAATGCTTCCGCTGTGGGATTCGATCCCTTCATGATAGTGACTATTAGTATTTTTATTGGGTCATGCACATTGCATGTTGTGAACCTTCGGGTTCACACCTTATGCCTATGATTGTGTCCTTCCAGGGTCACTACTTCTGAAAGCGTGCCTTTGAGTTTGCCCCTTATTCTTATGCCTATGCCTATGCCTATTCCTACAATGAATAGTGTGCACCTAAGTCCCGATAGGAAGGCTAACAGCTCATCTAGTGGGTCCAGTAGTAGATCCCTTACTTGGTATATTTATATACTCATTATTTTCTCTTCATTTTTCAGGTAAAGGTAAAGATAGACCAGCGAATGACAAGAGGGATTCGTGACCTAGTCATTAAGATATGACAACGCTTTCGCACTTACATTTTTATTTTATTTTATTTTGGCATGATTTAGTTTAGAGGTCTAGCATTTAAAAGTTTTGGTTATTTAGTTTATTCATTAGCTAATTTTTTGGTTTATTCAATTTATTCTAAACTAGGGTTAGGGGTACCCCAAACAGTGTGTTATGATATGATTATTTTGGAAATAAAAGTTTTGTCCCTTTTATTTAATTTTTCTTGAGAAATATACATTGACATGCTTATGCATGTATGTAATAGCATCCTGGAAGTATAATAGAAAGTCGGGTCGTTACAGTTGGTATTAGAGTTAGGTTTCAGGTTCTGTAGACTGACTTATTAGATAAGTCTATATTGTCCCATTGGCCACAAACAAATTCTTCATCATCGACAGGTATGTCCCTTACAGGGAAGTCCTTTTGGATTTTATGCATGAAAATTTACCGAAATTATAGTTGTAATTGACGGAATTTCTTGTAAAGGTTTTTGTTGTTGTTTATTGTGTCTGGTTATCAGAAGATGGCACCATGAACAAGAGGAAGGGGCAGTCGAGGTAAGAATGTTAGAAGAGAACAGGACCCTGAAGTACAAGACTCTAGGGTGCGAAACCCAGAAGCGCATGACTTTCCTGTACAAGAGAACCTCCCGCCGCCTCTTGACCCTTCTGAGTCAACTGGAGAACCCCGAAATCTGATCGTACCCCTACGAGTGCAGACATCCCTAGAGATCCAATTGAGTATACTGCCATGGTTGCATCAATTGGAGAGGTGGTTACGAAGGCTGTGGTGGGGCAATTAAGTGACATCGTGGCGGAACATATATCTCAGCATGTTTAGTCACAGCATGTACCTCCCCCACAGGTTCCAACTCTACAAGTGCAGAATCAAGACCGAGCTTCGAACCAAGTTGTGGTAGGTATTTCAGAGGAGGCTAGGCACTTGAAGGACTTTAAAAAATAAGACCCTCCGACATTCGATGGGTCGTTGAAGGACCCTACTAAGGTGAAGTTGTGGATGTCTTCTATAGAAGTTATCTTCCGGTACATGAGGTGCGTAAAAGAGCAGAAATTACAGTGCGCCTTATTTGTACTCATTGATAACACCAAACATTTGTGGCGTTTAGCAGAAAGAATGACAGATGCCAGTGGAGGCCAGACAACATAGGACCAATTCAAAGAACGATTCTACGAAAATTACTTCTCTGCCCACGTGAGATACAACAAGCTGGCCGAGTTTATGAACCTAAAGTAAAAGACCGTGATGGTGGAAAAGTGAGGAGGAGTTTGACCGACTATCTTTTTTCGCCCCCGACTTCGTGTCCACTAAAGCAAAGAGAGCTGAAATATTTGTTTAGAGACTTCAGGATGGGGTGCGAGACATTGTACAAGCATTTGAGCCTACCACCTATGCAACAACATTCCATGCGGCAGCACGAGTAGGCTGTCTATTGGGGCTAGAGTTTCTGAAGTCCTTGGTAGTAGAACCCACCTCAAGCCAAAAGAAAGCAGCTGATCAGAGTGTTGGGATTGATGTCATAAATGTAGTGTATCTCGTAGTTTGTAGTTTTGTTAACACAAACTATTTATTTAATAAAATCAAAGGTATTTTATTTGACATTTAGACAATATTAATTCAATCCAATAAACTAAGATCCAAGGTGATATGATGTCACTTGAACAGTATGTGGTTGACATATTGGTGGTTCATGTTTAAGTAATAACCTAAAAGGTATACAGTAAATAGATGAAGGTTGGGTGCCTTATCTTGGTAACACTGTGGATACGACTCACTTTGTAATTGTTACATATGATATAAATGTTACAAATAATATGAACCATATTGGTCATGTAAAGACATGTGAGTAGGGATATCCTGTATAAACGTGTTTATACATAGACCAGACCACAAAATAATTTGTTTCTCTTTATAACACCGTTACTTGAAGAAACTAATATTTCACTAGGATGACCATAGGAGACTTGACCTTAATCTTGAGTGAATTGTGAACTCCTGTTCATGAAGACAGTTCTTTGATCTGTATGCATGAGAGTGACCGTAATAACTGACTCAATATGCATACCATTTTGGGGATTTGTCTGATTAGGGAGCTGGAAACATAGCTACACAAGATGGAATTCACTTCTTCTCGTTCCTTGGGAAAGTAGATAAATTGCTCCCTTAGTAGCAGGTTTCAGGTCTTGAACAACGAGGCCTCAACCTCTCACTGGCTTGAGAGGTGTTAGTTTATAGTTGAACTATAAACTTTTTGTTCATTAGAAAAATCGATGGTACTTAAAGAGTTAGATGTAACTGTAAGAGTAAAATGATATTTTGGCCTAGTTGTAGTTGTGAGCATCTGTGAAGGGTCATTGCTCTATTGATTGGTTATATCCTGGCTTGAGAGGTGTTAGTTTATAGTTGAACTATAATCTTTTTGTTCACTAGAGAAATCAATGGTACTTAAGGAGTTAGATGTAACTGTAAGAGTAAAATGATATTTTGGCCTAGTTGTAGTTGTGAGCATTTGTGAAGGGTCATCGCTCTATTGATTGGTTATATCCATGGACATAAATATATCTACAGTGCGAAGAGTGCAACTATCAATTTTTGGTGAAGTGATTAGTAGTTAATGAATATTGATTAATTAGATTAAAGGAGTTTAATCAATTAATCTCATATTATTGGAGCTTTTAATTTGCAGGTCCATAAGGTCCTTTTGTTAGCTCACTAAAGGATAGTAATGAGGAATGATTTAATTGCTAAAATCAAATGAGGAAATTTTATATTAGTGAGAGTAATATATGATGGTTAATTATAGATATGATCTATAATCCAAATTATGTAAGAGAGATGTATTTGAATAAGATTCAAATATTAAATTTATATGAATTAGATTCATAAAGAGATGTATACATATAAATGTGATATTTATATGTTAATTAACTCCATATTAATATGATTTAATATAGTTATTTAATTGATTAATTAATGGTTAATTAATTGATTAAGAAATAATGGAGATTGGAGGTTAGTATAAATATATGATATTTATGATAATTAAATATTAAATAAGATTTAATATATGGTTATTTACTTAATGTACCAATTAATTAAATAAGAGTAATTTAATTAATTAGCACTAAGGGTATAAAGAAAAATTCTTGGAGAAGGGGTTAACCCTTCTCCATATAAATATATTCTTATAGTCTATTTAGGGCAAGAAGTTTTTTTACACAAGCCTCCATCTTCTCTTTAATTTCTCTTTAGAAATTCTCTATCATTTTCCTCCTAAAAAATTCTTGGAGACCATTGTTCCAAGTTCTTTGGAATCCTAGAGAATAGCAATGTAACTTTGTTGGTGGTGTCTTTCTTCATTGGAGAAGTTCGAGATCGTTAATAACGGAGGAAGAGGAAAGCTAGAGGAATCATCAAAGGTGAGTTTTGATTTCTTCTCTTCTTCCACTTTTCTAGCATGCTTATGGTTTTGTTTGAATGTTTATCCTACAAATGCATATTTTATTTTACTATTTTTGTTTTCCATAAAACGAATGTCTAAATGCAAGATGTTCACATGCTTCCACGGAAATTTGATTCCTTCAATTGATATCCGAGCCAATGGTTTCTTGCATTTTGATTTTTTGTTTTGGAACAAAAATCAATTCAAGAGATGGGTTATTTTTCTGCATTTTGCTTGAAAATTTATAAGGTTTTTTTGATAGATAATTTAATTTATTGGCAACATATGTTGTAAAATTTTATGTTGATTTGATTAATGGAAGGGCCTATTGTTTGGGCATTTTATTTTTACAATCGAGTTGTATTTTTAGGCTGTCCAGGGCCAGATTCGAAGCAGTTTGAAGCCCAGATTTTCAAAGAAAAACAGAGGATTTGCTTCTGTCTTGCGACGTCTGAAATCATAGCACGCGACGAGATGCCAAGCGATGATGGATTGCAGCGGGATGCATTCCATGTGATGGTGTGAAGATAAGCGTGTTCAACATATACCATGCGTCGACACTTACAAGGCTAAACGCAAACCCATGCTGCAGGTAGCATACCCATGCATGTAATTGATGCCCATGCGGTGAAGGGACTTAGGCGCAGTGGATGCAATGTTTTACAATCGCATGCGGAGGTGTTGGGTTTTATGTTCTAAAACTCGCAATTTGTAAAAAGATAAACATTTTCTATAGTTAATAAACTTATCATTGATTTTATAAATTGTATACATAAAAGTTTAAATCCAATAAACTAAGATCCATGACTATTACATGAGTACTTGAACTTTATGTGGAGACATAAAAGTGGATCAGATTCGAGTAAATAGCCAAAATGATCTATAGTATATGAATAAGGTTAGGTGCCTTATTCTGATAACACTATGGGGTGTGGCCTACTCTATAGTTGTTATAAAGAATTGTAAAGTGTTACAAACAAAGTGATCCTAATTCGTACATGTTATGACATGAGGAGTGGGGGCATCCCATGCAATGAGTTTGCATAAGATCGGACCAAGAAATAAGTCACTCTTACTTTATAACACTGTTTACTGTATAAGACGGACTATTTCACTTAGATGACCTAGGTAACTCGATCTTAATCTTGAGCTGACATGAGGAGTGAGGGTTATCCTTAGATTTGCATAGGTGAGGGTTGGCTCAACAGTGTTGGCTCAATAAGTCTCCCAGGGGTAAGACTGAATAGATAGTTGGGGACATAAGATGCAAGACGAAATTCACGCCTACCCGATTTAGGAATAGGAGAAAGGTTGTTCTCTCAAGTATTGAATCCAGGTCTTGAACAAGGGGCCCCACCCTCTCACTGGGCTGAGGGAATTTTGGTTTAGTGATTGGATCACAAACCAGTTGTTCATTAGAGGATCAGTAGGAACTTGAGGAACAAGATGTAATCTCGAGGGTAAAACAAATATTTGACCCAATCGTTATTACGAACAACCTGGGAAGGGTCGACTTACTAATCATGGTTAAATCATGTGGACATAATATATCTACAGTGAGGGAAGTGCAATTATGTGCTTTAGTAGAGTGTCCCATTAGTTAACGAATTGGGGTTAATTTGGTGTAATGAGTTTAGCCAATTAATCTCTGATCGTTGGAGTTCATGATCTGTAGGTCCGCGAGGTCCCTCTACTAGCTCTTAAATGGATTAACTTTAGAATAATGTGATAAGTTAATTTGAAACGTTCAAATTAGAATTAAGGGAATTAGTAATTATATGAGATTAATTACATGTTTAATTTTAAGAACTAAATGGAATAAGAGAATTAATATTTAAATATGATTTAAATATATAAAGACAGTTTTGTGTAAAAAATTAATTTAATATTTGATATTAAATTAATTAGAATTATTTAAATTGTTTAAATAATTATTCATTAATTTTATTAGAAAAATAATTTATGAAATTAATTTTTTAAAATTAATAATATTTTGATTTTTGAAATCAAATTGAATTTTAAATCCAAAATTGAAAAAGACAAAAACACAAAATGGAAAAATGGTTTTTTTCGTTAAAGCCTTCAACTTGCTCACATGAAATCCACTCTCTTTGGCTTCAATAACTCCAAGCATGAGCTGCATCTCATGCATCCATCTTCTTCCATGATAACCTGCAATATATTGAGAAGAATGAAGTGGAATTGAGGCATGCAAAGATTGAGTTTTACTGAAAAAATCGTGTTGAAGAAGTTGTTCTTCAAGTAGTGGTGACAGTGAGCTTTTCTCTATATTCCCTTCATTCAATCTTATTTTGAGTCCCACAACTCAATCTAAAGCTCCAAGAGAATAGTGAGAAAGATCTTGAGGTGGTTTACAACAAGGTTTGGAGAAGTTTGTAGTTGAGGATAAAGAGTTGAAGAAGTTCTTCAAAGGTATGGCTTGAAACCCTCTTGTTCTAGTTTGAGCATGCTTTAGTTACTGCCAAAATTAATGAATTAAAGTATTTATTGATCCTTGTTGCTTCCGCCGTAGCCGATATATTCCTACATGAGGGACGATGCCTGTGTGATGAACTTCATTGTCCAATGCATGTAGTACTCGAAACCCATGCGTCGAGCACTTCGTCTGCCATGTGTGGAGTTCAGTAGAAGTTCCTTGTTCGTCTCGGTTTGTGCGTCATGGAAGGTACCTTGAACATAGCTAATCATAAGAGTCTTTTTGACGCAAGGATGACAACTTCCCTTTGTAATTTTAATTGTGTTAAAATTAGGGTGCCAATATTTGGTTTATCATAGCTTTTATATAGTTTTATATGCATGTGATGTATTATATAACTGTATGTTTTATATGTTACATAATGTCATATAGTTTTAAAATCCCACGTTAAGCTAAACATGATCATGCATCATATAAAAGTTATATGGTTATGATTAATATAAGCATGCTCATGCATTATAATAATTGTTATATTATTTGAATGCATGTTTTGAGTAAGCATATTCACGCATCATAAATGTTATAATGTATGATGTAGATAAATGAATATGTATGTTTATTTTTCATGTATGATAATTATAAGTGTTATAATTAGATGAAAAATGAACTCTGCATTGAGCATAACATTACTTAGAAATATAAATGCTATATTTAATCAAAGTCGTTATAATGCAAATGAAAAAGGATTGTGATAAATTCATTGTTTTATAAAGGTTATAAGTTCAATGAAATTAGAATTAAAATCTATAATCAAGAGTTGCATGCAAACATAGGTAAAAAATTAATTTTAAATGGTTTAAATTTAATTCACCTAGACTTATATTAAACAAATTTCTTATGAGATTAGAAATAGGTTAATATTTTAATTCGTTTTAATAGGATTAAAATGAATAATTAAAAGATTAAATTTACAAAATAATTGTCCATAAGGGACTTTTGTCTAAGGAACATTCTGTCTAGGTTGAGGTTCTTAAGCTGATGAAAACAGAACACCTCTACCTGGGAACAAACCTGGAAGATGAATTAGGCAAATATTTTATAAGCATGTAATAAGTGATTAATTTCATTAAAAGGGTTTAATGAACAAAAACACATTGTTAAACTATTCAAAGCGTTATATCAAGCAAATTTAACATGGACTTAGTTAAAATAATTTAGCCAAAAGGTAGAACACCTAGTGGGAGGAAAAAGATATATATGATATGTCGTTTTTTCACTCATATTCTCCTACAGAGTTCACATAAGATTTATGCTCGATCTCGTGGTGCCTTGGGTGCACCCTCCCTTAGGAAGGTATTTACATGGGGTCAATATCAAGGTGAATGGAGAAAGTATTTATAGTAAGTAGGAGAAGGATGTGTGACAACATTTCTTGTAATCTCATTCGTTAGTTTGTAATATTTCTTTCATGCTCAACCTCGTGGTGCCCTGAGCACACCCTCCCTTAGGAAGGTATTTGCACGGGGAAGACATTACAAACGCCAGAAATGGATAAGGTCACTATAATCAATTGCGCCAATTATGTTTTTCCTTGAAGCAGACTGGTTGGAGTGGGATTATAGGGTTGAAAATGAAGGGCTACACTTATGATAAAGCATTAAGGCAGTTAATGATTTATTGATCAAATGAATGATATTTAAATGTATATGAATAAGGAGTTATTTTGGGATAATATTTGATTGAAAGTGTCACTTTAGTGATAGGAATAACTGTACAGAGGTGACATTTATTCCAAATCATTGAATGTATCATTGTAAAATTCAATGATGTTGGGATTCATTAATCTTTACTAAATTGATTAGATTAAAATGAAAAATGAATTTTTGCACAAAGTGTCTAATATAGGTATTGTGTTTTTATATCAACATGTCTAGCTCAATCGTTACTTTGCTTGGCGCCGAAAAATTATCTGGGAGAAATTATACAACTTGGAAAAATATGATGAATACGGTTTTGGTATTGGATGACCTCAAGTTCGTTCCCATGGAGGAATTTCCTCCAGTCCCTAGGCACAACGCATCGCGAAGTGTTCGTGATGCTTATGAGAGGTGGTCTAAGGCCAATGATAAGGCAAAGGTCTATACTTTGGCAAGCTTATCTGAAGTCCTGGCCAAATAGCATGAGACCATGATCACTGCACACCAGATTATGGAATCATTGCATGACATGTTTGGAAAATGTTCCTTACAAGACATGCATGATGCTCTTAAGTTCATCTTTAGTGCGCGGATGGCTGAAGGATCGTTTGTTAGAGACCATGTCCTTAACGTGACGAACCATTTCAATATCACTGAGTGAATGAAAGTCTCACAAATAAGCCCAGTTAGGTGAGCTTTATCATGCAATTACTGCTAGACAACTTTCTGCAATTCCGTAGTAATTGTGTTATGAAGAAAATTGACTATAGCCTCACTACCCTTCTTAACGAGCTATAAATTTTTTAGTCTTTAATGAAAGCCAAAAGAAATAATGTGGAGGCAAATGTTGCCTTCCTTAACAAGAAAAAGTTCATAAGAGGTTCGACTTCTTGAACTAAATTTGCGTCTCTCTCTTCATCTGGTGTGAAGAAGTGGGAAAAAAAACAAGGGTGGAAAGGGGAATAAAGCCACCACCACTGCTACTACCTAAAAGGGCATGAAGGTTAAAGTTGCATAAGGAACCTGTTATCCTTGTAACCAAGATTGGTATTGGAAAATGAATTGCCCAAAATATTTGGCCGAGAAAAAGAAGGAAAAAGAAGATAAATATGATCTATTGATTTTGGAAACGTGTTTGGTGGAAAATGATAACCATACATGAATACTTGATTCATGAGCCACTAACCATATTTGTACTTCTTTGTAGGAAACTAGTTCATAAAAACAACTGCCAACGAAAGCGATGACTCTATGGGTTGGGACAAGAGATCTTATCTCGGCGGTTTTAGTTAGGAGTTTGAAGTTGTTTCTTGAATCAAAGTTTATGTTGGTAAACAATGTTTACTATGTTCCTAATTTTAAAAGGAACTTGATTTCAATTTCATGTTTGTTAGAACACTCTTTTAATGTATCTTTTATTCCAGATAAAGCATTTGTCTCAAAAAATGGTATTGATATTTGTTTTACAACAAACGAAAGCAACTTATATGTACTAAGGCCGTTAATATCTAAAATGCTCCACAATATTGAAATGTTTAACATTGCAACCACTTTGGCATCTAAGACTAGGTCATATTAATCTCAATAGGATTAAGATGTTGGTTAAGAATGGACTTCTAAACGAGCTAGAAGAAAATTCTTTCCCTCTATGTGAATTTTGTCTAGAGGAAAAAAATGACAAAACGACGTTTTATTGGAAAAGGTCATAGAGCCAAAGAACCCTTAGAGCTTATATATTCAGACCTGTGGTCTGATGAGTGTAAAAGCTAGAAGGTTTAAATATTTTGTCACTTTTATGGATGATTATTCAAGATATGGACATGTTTATCCAATGCAACATAAGTCTGAAACACTTAAAAAGTTCAAGGAATATAAGACTGAAGTTTAAAATTTGTTAGGTAAAAAGATTAAAACACTTCAATCAGATCGAGATGGAGAGTACATGGATATTGAATTCCAAAATTATATGATAGAACATGGAATCACATCTCATCTCTCAGCACCTGGTATACGTCAACAAAATGATGTATGAGAAAGGAGAAATAGAACCTTGTTGGACATGGTTTGCTCTATGATGAGCTAAGCTTCTCTACCTATCTCGTTCTGGGGTTATGTAGTGGAAAACAACTTACCTTTTAAACTAAACTGGTACACCTCAACAAAATGGTGTATCAGAAAGGAGAAATAGAACCTTGTTGGACATGGTTCACTCTATGATGAGCTATGCTTCTCTACCTATTTCGTTCTGGGGTTATGCAATGGAAAACAACTTACCTTTTAAACTAGATTCCATCAAAGAGTGTTACTGAAACACCTTTTGAATTATAGAGAGGCCGTAAAATGTTAGGAAACTGATTCTTGAAATCTTTACTATCGTAACGTGTTGATACAATCTTCCGAAAAAACAATTGAACGATGAACAACTTCTTTATTAGACGATAGAAAACAAACAAGATTAAACGATAGCTTATAAATGATCACTTGATCGCTTACCAAACGCTAAACGATCGTTTACAATTTCTATACGATCGTTTAGTATTACTAAACGATCGCTTACTAAATCCTCCGTGATTGCTCATAAACTCCTACACGATCGCTTAACTATTACTATTACACGATCGCTTACCAGTATCTATATGATCGCCTACTGCTAAACGATCGCCTACCAAGTGTTACACGATCGCTGAGCTTTACTACACGATCGCCTAGTAGAAGTAGACGATGAGTGGCACACTGCGATGGCTTCTCCACGACAGCGTCTTTCGAACTCCCACTCTTGAGAGCTCTTCTTCCTCACTACTGATATTCAGACTTCGCTTCTTCTCTTTTCGTTTCCTTCTTCTCTTAAACCTCTATTTCTCCCAACAGAATGGAAGACATTCTTAACCGATTCAACCACATCCCATTTATTATTTCTTTCTTGATATTGCCACATAATTGGGATCCTATCATAAAAATAGTTTACGACATCTCAGGATTCGGGGATGTCGAGTACATGTACTTATGGCAAATCCAAAGAAATTGGAACCACATTCAAGATTATGCCTATTTTTAGGTTATTCTAAAGAAACGAAAGGTGGTCTGTTCTTTGATCCAAAAGAAAACAAAGTATTTATATCGATAAATACTACTTTCTTAGAAGAAAACCATATTAGAGAACATAAGCTAAGGAGCTAAATCGTATTAAATGAAATTTCCAGAGAAACTACTGGAACTCCAACAAGAGTTGTTGAATAGGCAAACACTTCAACAAGAGTTGTTGATGTTGCTTCATCTAATTAAATATATCATTCTCAAGTATTGAGAGAGCCTCAATGTAGTGGAAGGATTGTAACCCAATCTACTCGCTTTTAACAGAAATTCAAACCATCATATTAGATGATAAGATCGAGGATCCATCGTCTTACAAGAAGGAAATGGTTGATGTTGACAAAGACGAATGGATCAAAGCCATGGATCAAGAAATGAAGTCTATGCACTCCAATTCTATCTGAGAACTTGTAGATTAACATGATGAAGTAAAACCATAGGTTGCAAATGGATCTAAAAGAGGAAACTGGGTGTAGATGGAAAGGTGCAAACCTTTAAGGCTAGACTAGTAGCAAAGGGTTATACCTAGGTTGAAGGAGTGGATTATGAAGAAACTTTCTCACTTGTTGCTATGATTAAGTCTATCTGGATTCTTTTATCTATTGCCATATATTATGACTATGAGATATGATAAAATAGATGTCAAGACTGCCTTTTTAAATGTTAATCTTGACGAAACCATCTACATGACCCAACCAAAGAGATTTATTGAACAAGGTCAAGAGAAAAAGGTTTGTAAGCTTAATCGGTCCATTTATGAATTAAAACAAGCATCTCAATCTTAGAATATAAGGTTTGATGCTGCAGTCAAATCTTATAATCAAACCTTATAGTTTTGATCAAAATGTTGATGAGCCTTGTGTTTACAAGATGATTATCAACAGTTTGCAAGCTTAATCGGTCCATTTGTGTTTGAGGCTAAGGATTTGATCCTTACAGAATACACTGATTTTGATTTTCAGATTGATAAGGATTCAAGG
Source organism: Benincasa hispida (assembly GCF_027475165.1). Lineage (NCBI taxonomy): Eukaryota > Viridiplantae > Streptophyta > Magnoliopsida > Cucurbitales > Cucurbitaceae > Benincasa > Benincasa hispida. The sequence goes on from NC_143478.1 coordinate 21,259,609, forward strand.
AAATCCACATTAGGATCAATGTTCACTCTGAATCGAGGAGCTATAGTATGGCACAACATTAAGCAATGTTGTATTGCGGATTCCACCATGGAGGTTGAGTATGTAGTTGCCTGCGAAGCTCTTAAAGATGCTGTTTGGCCTAAAAAAAATCTCATAGATTTGAAAGTTGTTCCAAATATGTCCTTGCCTATCATAATTTATTGTGATAACAGAGGTGCTGTGGAAAACTCCAAGGAGCCATGTAGCCACAAACGTGTAAAGCATATAGAGCACAAGTATCATCTTATTAGAGAGATTGTGCAACAGGGAGATGTGATTATCACAAAGATTACCTCGGAGCACAATATTGTCAATCCATTTACAAAGGCTCTTACAGGTGAAGTTTTTTAGGGTCAATTGGTAGGGGTGACCATTAAAACCGCAAAAACCGAATCGTTTAAGCTGTTTGGATTAGAAAAAATCTCATAGATTTGGAAGTTGTTCCAAATATGTCCTTGCCTATCATAATTTATTGTGATAACAGTGGTGCTGTGGAAAACTCCAAGGAGCCTTGTAGCCACAAACGTGTAAAGCATATAGAACACAAGTATCATCTTATTAGAGAGATTGTGCAACAGGGAGATGTGATCGTCACAAAGATTACCTCGGAGCACAATATTGCCGATCCATTTACAAAAGCTCTTAGGGGTAAAGTTTTTTCGGGTCAATTGGTAGGGGTGACCGTTAAAACCGAAAAAATCGAATCGTTTCTAAAAATCTAATCGAACCGAAAACTCAGTGAAACCGAAAAATATAGTTCAGTCCGGTTTGAAGAAATTTTGGAATCAAATTAATTCTGTTCGATTCTATTTTAATTTTGAAAACTGAGTTTGAAACCGAAACGAACCATTTTTTAACTCTTTCTCTCTCTCTCTCTCTCTCTCTCTATATATATATATATATATATATATTTACATATTTATATGCAGTTCGGTTTATATATAAATTGAAAATCGAACAATTTTTAATTTGAAGAACAAAACCAAATTTAAAACTGAATCGAACTGAATCATTTTTTAATTAAAAAAATTATAACATAGATTTTTTAAAAATACTAAAATCGAATCGCATATATGCAGTTCGGTTCGGTTTTGTTTGTACTAATAAATCGATTCGATTTGGTTTGACCACTAAATCGATTCGAACCGAATCATTTCGACCCTGATCACTTGGAGGGTCTGGATCTACGAGATATGGGTCATTTAAGATAGGGCAAGTGAGGGATTTCATTGAGTATATTGTATGCCCTAGTTTATTGTATTGTATATTGATACTTTACTTTCCCACTCGTCTTTTATTGTATTGTGATAAATTTAACTAGCTTTGGATGAGTGGAAGATTGTTAGCATTGATGTTCTAAATTTAGTGTATCTCGTGGTTTGTAGTTTTGTTAACATAGATTATTTATCCAATAAAATAAGAGGTGTTTTATTTGACATTTAGACAACATTAATTCAATCAAATAAACTAAGATCCAAGGTAATATGTTGTCACTTGAACAGTATGTGGTTGACATACATATGGTTCATGTTCAAGTAATAACCTAAAAGGTCTGCAGTAAATGGATGAAGGTTGGTTGACATATCTTGGTAACACTGCGGCTACGACCCACTTTGTAATCGTTACATGAGATGTAAATGATACAAACAATATGAACCATATTGTTCATGTAAAGACATGTGAATGGGGGTATCCTGTATAAATGAGTTTATATATAGACCGGACCACAAGATAATTCGTTTATCTTTATAACACTATTACTTGAATAAACTAATATTTCTCTAGGATGACTATAGGAGACTTGACCTTAATCCTGAGTGAGTAGTGAACTCCTGTTTATGACGATAGTACTTTGATCTGTATGGGTGAGAGTGACCATAATAGTCGACTCAATATGTCTACCATTTTGGGGATTTGTCTGATTAGGAAGCTGGGAACACTGTTACACAAGATGGAATTTGCGCATTCCCATTCCTTGGAAAAGTAGATAAATTATTACTTAATAGCTCGTTCTAGGTCTTGAACAATGAGACCTCCACCCCTCACTGACCTAAGAGGTGTTAGTTTATAGTTGAACTATAAACTTTTTGTTCATTGGAGGAATCAATGGTACTTAAGGAGTTAGATGTAACTGTAGGGGTAAAACAGTATTCTGGCCTAGCTGTAGTTATGAGCATTTGTGAAGGGTCATTGCTTTGTTGATTGGTTATATCCATGGATACAGAAATATATCTACAGTGCGAAGAGTGCAGTTATCGGTCTTTATTGAAATGATTGGTAGTTAATGAATATTGATTAATTGGATTAAATGAGTTTAATCAATTAATCTCATATCATTGGAGCTTCTAATCTGTAGGTCCATAAGATCCTCTTGTTAGCTCACTAGAGGATAGTAATGAGAAATGATTTAAATTGTTCAAATCAAATGAGGGAATTTTATATTAATGAGATTAATATATAATGGTTAATTATAGATATGATCTATAATCCAAATTATGTAAGAGAGATATATTAGAATAAGATTCAAATATTAAATTATATGAGTTGAATTCATAAATAGATGTATACATATAAATATGTGATATTTATATGTTAATTAACTCCATATTAAATATGATTTAATATAGTTATTTAATTGATTAATTAATGGTTAATTAATTATTAAGAAATAATGGATATTGGAAGTTAGTATAAATATGTGGTATTTAGGATAATTAAATAAATGTATATTAAATAGAATTTAATATATGGTTATTTAATTAATGTGTCAATTAATTAAATAAGGGTTATTTAATTAATTAGCACTAAGGGTTTAAAGGAAAATTCTTGGAGAAAGGGTTAACACTTCTCTATATAAATATATACTTATAGCCCATTTAGGGTAAAGAGTTTTTTACACTAGCCTCCACATTCTCTCTAACCTCTCTCTAGAAATTCTCTACCATTTTCCTCCTCAAAAGTTCTTGGAGACCACTCTTTCAAGTTCTTTGGAATCCTAGAGAATACGAAGGTAACTTTATTGGTGGTGTTCTTCTTCATTGGAGAAGTTTGAGATTTTTTATAACTGAGGAAAAAGAAAGCTAGAGGAATCATGTAAGACGAGTTTTGATTTCTTCTCTTCTTCATCTTTTCTAGCATGCTTATGGTTTTGTTTGAATGTTTATCTTAGAAATGCATATTTTATTTTACTGTTTTTGTTTTTCATAAAACGAATGTCTAAATGCAAGGCATTCATACGCTTCCGCGAAAATTCGATTCCTTCACAGAGAGCTTCAAGCCTCCATTGAAAAGCCATAATACAGACAGATCGCTGGGACATATCAAGCACCAAGCTTCTAGTTCAAGAGGAGTCTAGAGGAACAGGCCTGTGTGCAATTCATGTGGGAAGCGGCATTGGAGGTGTTGTTTAGTCGGTATAGGGACTTGCTTTAGGTGGAAGTAGGTAGGACATATAGCCAACCAATGTTCTTGTCATACCCCCTCCCGAGCTGACCACTCTAACCCAAAAGGAAGTGTAAGAACTACAGATATTAGGAACTTCTACTATCTAGGATTTTTTTTTTATTTACAAAACATAAATGAGCTATTTCAGTTAAGAGTGTTTTATACAATACATTATCGTTTATCAATTATGAAGTTACATTTCTACCATGTATCTGAACCCTCCTAATACAGCTACCAAGACAGGATGATTTCCACAATCACTCCATCACTAGTCCTAAGCCAATTCCATTGCCCTCTTTCTGATACCTGGGGGGGAGGGGGAATTTAGAAAAATATTTGGAAAACATAAGCGAGAGTGCTCATTGAATGATAAGTTCAAATTAAAATGAGTGGTAATTTTAATATCACAACATATACGATCATCAGATATATATACATTCAGTTTATAAAATGAGATGAAGTTGGCATGATCACATAATCCTCCAATTATGTAGCAAATCACCATAAACCGGTTTAAGAAAACAATTTCCAGTACCCCAAACAACTCGTTGAATATGCACATGTCGACAATTCCTGCTAGACATACTTGGACATGTGGATATCCCCAGCTAGATATACTGACAATTCCAGCCCAATGTCCATGAAGTATGCTAATAATATCTGGGTACAATTTCCAGTTTCTAGTTAAACTAATAGGAACAAACATCCAAATCAAGACTCATAGAGTAAACAGTCATCCAAACAAAAGAACAATAATTATAATCCAAGATAACATATATTTTCATATCATGCCAAATTTACCAAATTGGTACAAATATATAATACATCCAACCATTCAAAAATATAAACCACTCACCGTCAATTTGTTTTCCTTTTGAACTCTCGTCCCACAAACTTTTTATAAATCCTAAAATTTAGTTAATATTCTTCTAATTATTCTCTGCATAGTCACAAACCAATCAATTTTGCTTAAATTGACTTAATTTCTACCAAACCCTAATACCATTCAATTTTATGGTTTTACTTTACACTTTCGTACTCAACTTATCTTAAAATCAACTTAAGATTGCAAACTAATTCAATCCCAAGATTAAAACATATTATTGATATTCATTAAAACTTAAACTAAGGTTGGGAACACCTTAGTTAATATTAATGTTGTCCAATTTTGTAAAATTTTCCTATTAACCCTAATTAGGGTTTACTTTAAATTAACCCTTTAATCAACTTCAAAATTGACTTAGGATCTCAATTGCATACTTAAAGCATCCTATTAATACCAAGTTGACTCCTAATTATGATTAAAAGTACCTTAATTAACTTACTTTGAATTTTTCTAGCTTTTAGTGACGGACAAAATATGACAGACAGAAGTCAAACCTAATAGGTCAACTCTTTCTTCAACCCACAGCCCAAAATTTTCTAGATTTCGACCAGTTTTTTTTGCGAACCTCCAATGATCAAATTTTCTTAATTCAGCCATACCCTCTCTAATTAATCAATATAATTCCCTTACTCGTCATCTAAACTATCTTACCTTAAAGTTTGAACGTTTGATTTGCCCCAAAACGCCTGAAATCAACCAAACTTCCCATTGGTACCTATTTTCCGGCAAGATATTTCAGAATTTAGTTTCTTCAATTCCAGCTTAAAATAATTGAATTAAAAGCCACAAAATTCCCAAGGAACCCCATAAGTATCCTATCTTTGGATTTGGAGTCTCAAATCACTCTTTAAGTCCACGAGTTTACCCAAAAGTTGCACAACACCTTGAACTTCACGTGACCTCTGACTAGTGACATTTCCCTCTGTTTTCTTGCTCGTTTCGCCACAATTTCTTAACGAACTCTCCCAATTTTTGTCTGACTAACTCCCCAAAGGTTTAACTTACTTTTCCCTCAAGGAATTGCTCTAATTGAGCCTGTTTTAACTCATTTCCCCTCTTTCCCTTTTATAGGTCGAAAACCTCAACTCTTACCATTCCACCTTCAATTTCCAGCTGATAGCTCCTAATTTCGATTAGTTCAACACCTAGTTGATACATTTCCCACCTTTTGTCCCTCAAATCACAAATTAACAGCCAAATTCCTTGGATTTCTCAAGCTTTATCAAAAACTCAGTTCTATCTCATCCTTCTCGAATTTCCCCATTTCCCCATAATTTTGTTCAAATCCCTCAATTTCTCAAAATTTTTACCTAAGATAGGGGTCACACCAAGGTTTATAACTGGGTCCTCGTCCTCGACCCTGACACTGACCCCACCCTGCTACATTTTTATTTTTAATATATATATTAGAGAAACCTTTGTAGCTCCAAATTGACCACCAATTTCGCTCCAATCTCATCACAAACCGGTTGTGAACCACCACTAGAGTCTTCTCGACTATTCTTCGGCTTTAGAATAGAATGGTGAGATCTAGTGAATGACTAAAATATGGATGAATTTATATAGAAATTGAGAGAGAATTGATGAATTAATTTCTTAAACTCTAACTTACCAAGAAGAATTTGTTTTTCAACTAACTTAAAATTCACCAAATGATCAAGAAGCTTTAATCTATATCAAAGCATCCTATTTATAGAGCAATTACATGCAATTCATGCAAAATTTAGTTCACTAAATTTTGACACTTCGAAATGCACTCAATTTAGTGGGATAAGTGGTATTTTGTTGAATCAACACTTTGTCAAATGAATTACTCACTAATTCACTAAAAGTTTTGACTAAGTAAAGTCAACGTTTTGACTTTTGACTATTTTGTAGTCAACATTTAACTTTAGTAAATTTTTATTAAATACAATTTTAATTCAAAATTAATTCAAAACTAATTTTGGAATTTTCCACTTAGTGAAGTCAACTTTTGACCTTTAACCTTCAAAGCTTGGTGAAGCCAATATTTAACTTTGACCAACTTTGATGAGTTCCATTTAATTCAAATAATTAATTTTAAATTAAATTAATATTAAATAATTAATTAAACAATTTAATTAATCTAATTTAATATTCAATTATTAAATCCAACACTAATCTCGATGAATCCTTATTCATAGTTTTGATATTTAAATATCTCCAACTCTCTCTTTATTATTCAATTCCCAATTGAATATACCATTAAATATATCGCATATATTTAACACCTATTCCCTAATTTGAATATGAACACTTCAAACTCACTCGTCGTACTATTCTAAGATTTAGTCTGATATGAGCTAGCAGGGGGACCTAATAGACCTACAGATCATGAGCTCCAATGATTCGAGATTAACCGGCTAAACTTTTTAACCTAATTAACTAACATTCGTTTACTACCGGGATAATCAACTAAAGCCTAGTAGTTGTACTCTCTTTATCGTAGATATATTTCTGTTTATATGCTTTAATCATGATTAGTAAGTCGATCCTTCAAAGATTGTTTGTAATTACAGTTGGATCAAAATTACCATTTTACCCTTGTAATACATCTTGCTCCTTAAGGTTCCACTAATCCACTAATGAATAATTGGTTTGTGGTCCTACCATTAAACCGAGTCCCTCTCAGTCATAGAGAGGGCATGACCCCTTCTTCAAGACTAGGAGTCAGTACTTAAGGGAATAACCTATCTACTAACCCTAAAATCGGGTAGGAGTGAATTTCATCTTGTAGAACTATGTCTCTAATTATCTACCCAGTCTTACCCCTAAAATGGGAGGCGTATTGAGTTGGCACTATTGAGCCACTGTCACCCATGCAGATTAAAGGATAATCCCAAATAAATTGGAGTTCATATTTAGCTCAGAATTAAAATCAAGTTGCCTTAGGCAATCAAATTGAAACAATTAGTTTTAACAATAAACAGTATTATAAATAAAAGTGACTATTTCGTGGTATGGTCATATGAAAACATTTTTTGCATAGAATATCCTCACTCGCATGTCTCTACATGAACGATTTCAGGATCACATCATTTGTATCAAATACAAAGCGGGTTGCATCCATAGTGTCCCCAGGATAAGGTACCCAACCCTATCCTTATACTTATAGACCGTTTTGGCTATATACTCAAACTTTATCCACTTTTATATCTCGATATAAAGTTTAAGTATTCATGCTATAGTCAGGGGTTCATTAGTTTATTGGATTTAGGCTTTAGCATGTGCAATTTATATATTCAATAATAACTTTACTGAATAAACCTCAATAACATCTGTATTGTAAATAGAATATGTTTAATGTTTACAAACTGCAAGTTTTAGGACATACAACCCAACAAACTTTCATTTGGACTAAAACTCCAGTGAGTTTACGTATACATATACAATGTTGAGTATGAGAGAACAAAATATAAATACAATAAACTAGGGCATCGGATACTTATGAATTCTTCTACTTGTCTTAGATTTATAAGTCTCATAGTCCTAGTCCAACTAGGTGACCCTCGAACACTTTAACTGTGAGAGTCTTTGTAAATTGATCAACTAAATTGTCTTCTGATGCGATTTACATGACGATCACGTCTTCTCGATGTACTATCTCCCTGATGAGATGATACTTGCATTTGATGTGCTTCCTGCGCTTATGACTTCTCGGTTCTTTCAAATTAGCAACTACTCCACTGTTATCACAATAGAGTGTGATAGGTAGATGGATATTTGGAACTATTTCCAAATCAATTAAGAATTTCCTAAGCCATATGCTTCTTTTGCTGCTTCACATGCAGCTACATACTCTGTTTCCATGGTGAAGTCAATAATACAAATTTGCTTTTTACTCTTCTATATCATAGCTCCTCCATTTAGAGTGAACACTGATCCTAAAGTTGATTTCCTTGAATCAATATCGGTCTGAAAATCAGAGTCAATGTATCTTGTAAAGATCCGATCCTTAGCACCATACACAAGTATATAGTCTCTCGTTCTCTGAAGATACTTGAGGATGTTCTTAACGACAGTCCGATCATCATATCCAGGATTAGACTAAAACTTACTAACTATTGCATCTGCATAGCATATGTCTGGGCGTGTACACAACATGACATGCATCAAACTCTTAACTGCCATGCATAAGAAATTCATTTCATAACCTTAACTTCTTGAGGTGTCTTAGGACACTGTTCCTTAGATAGATGAATTCCGTGTCTAAAAGGTAAAAGACCTCTCTTGGAATTTTGCATCTTATATCTAGACAACATCTTGTCTATATAAGATGGCTGGGATAAAGTAGCCTTCTGTTCTTGCGATTCTAAACTATTTGGATTCCAAAAACATATTGAACATCTCTCAAATATTTCATTTGAAACTATGATGCTAGCCATCTTATAACGTCAGCAAGGAATCCTACATCATTCTCAATGAGTAGGATACCATCAACATATAATATCAGAAAGTTTATAGTCTTGTCGACAATTTTCTTGTAAACACAAGGTTCGTCAATGTTCTGTTCCAAGCGAAAAGATTTGATCGTAGTGTCAAGTCTTATATTTCAGAATCGAGATGCTTGTTTCAATCCATAAATGGGTCATTTGAGCTTGCAAACCTTTTGCTCTTGACCCTGTTCAATGAATCTATTTGGTTGAGACACATAGATACTCTATTTAAGATAGTCATTTAGAAGGGTTGTCCTGACATCCATTTTCCATATTTCATAATCATAAAAGACAACAATGGACAAAAGTATTTTAATTGACTTAATTAAGGCAATCGGAGAGAGGTTTCTTCATAGTCCATTCCTTTTCTTTGGGTAAACCCTTTTGCCAGGAGTTGAGTTTTTTAGGTCTGTACCTTTCCAGTTTGGACTCTTTTTCTTTCGTAGATCCATTTACAACCAATAGGTTTTACCCCATCTGGTTGATCTACAACTTCCCAGAATGAATTGTAGTACATTGATTCCATTTCGAAATCCATGGCTTTTATCCACTAGTCTAGGTCTACATTTTTCATTGCCTGTTTAAAGGTCAATGGATCTTCCAAGCCATCATCAGGTATGATGACCCAAGTTTCCGTCAAATCCATGTAACGGTCAGGCTGTTGAACAACCTTCTCACTACGTCGAGACACTCTCAACTCTTGGGAAGTATATGTCTGACCAGATGTACCAGTTTCATCAATAACTCTTGTTGATGACTGACTTAAACAACTACTCTAGTTGGTCTCTCTGTAGTTTCCTTGAACATTTCATTCAATACTAGTTTACTGCAAGGTTGATGATTTCTTATGTGGTCCTCCTCTAAAAATGTAGCATTTGTTGATACAAACACTTTATCATCTTGAGGATCATAAAATATACCACCTTTCATTTCTTTGGGGTATCCTACAAATAGGCATATTTTTTAACAGTGTTCCAATTTCTTTGGGTTCTACACCAACGCGTGTACTAGACATTTCCAAATCCTGAAGTGACGTAAACTACCTTTATTCTCTCTCCATAATTCATACGGTGTTTCAGAAGCACTTTTTGAGGGAACCATGTCAAAATATATACTGCATTCTGTATCGTGTATCCCCAAAATGATTTAGGAATATGAGCATAACTCATTATTGAACGAACCATGTCTAACAGGGTTCTATTTCTCCTCTCCGCTATACCATTTTGTTGAGTTATACCGGGTGCTGTAAGTTGAGACTGAATTCTGTGTTCTACTAAATGGTTATGGAATTTCAAGTCCATATACTCACCACCTTGATTTGATCGAAGTGTTTTAATCCTTTTACCTAATAGATTCTCAACCTCTGCCTTATACTCCTTGAACTTTTCAAGAGTTTCGGACTTATGATGCATTAGGTAAGCATAGCCATATCTAGAATAGTCATCAATAAAACTGATGAAATATTTAGATCCTCCTTGAGCCTTAATATTCATCGGACCACAAAGGTTTGAATGTATAAGCTTTAAGGGTTCTTTGACTCTAAGACCTTTTCTTGTAAAAGATATTTTGGTCATCTTACCTTCAAAACAAGATTCATACGGAGGTAACGAGTTATATTCTAACTGATTTAGAAGTCCACTCATAACCAATCTCCCAATCCTATTGAGATTTATATGGCCAGGTTTTAAGTTCCAAAGATAGGCATTAGGAGAAATTTTTTGCTTCTTATTTTTCGCTTCAACCGTTTTAAACATCTCTATATTCAAAATAGCTTATACTTCAGTTGATTTTAACACATATAAGTTGTTATCTAATTTTTTAGAACATATTTTATACCTTTTGAGATAATGAACACTTTATTTTATTTTAAAAGAGACTTTATACCTTTGTTCTAGTAAACGTGAGATAGATATTAAATTCCTCCGCAAAGTAGGAACATAAAATACATTTTCAAGCAGAATGAATCTATCTTCAACAAACAACTTCATATCAACCATTGGTTTAGCTGAGACACCTTCTTCGATTTCTACCTTAAAGATTGTCTCGCCTTCTGTAAGCTGCCTCCAGGAACTGCTTTCCTAAGCGAAAGTGCAAATATGATTAGCAGTCCCTGAATCTAAAATCCAGGTTAATTTATCATTTTCTATTACACATGTTTAAAAAACGAGTAAATCACATTTAGTTTGTCGTTCTTTCTCATCTATGACAGTATTATTTATTATCTTCAACACATCTAAAACATGTTCGCTAATAGAGGTTCAATCCTTTATGCCAAGGTTATAAACATTATCAAGAGTATCGTGCCTAACAGATTGTCCACACGATGTCTGCAATGAATCCATGACCTCTTTAGTGGAGATCATGCTCTCATATTTCTTAGCTAGTATATCTGATATGCTTGCTAATATATAGATTCGAGCTTTATCGTTTGCCCAAATCCATTTTTCATAAGCATTCCAAACAATTTGGTTTGCAGATGAGCTGGGAGTCAGAGGACATTCCTTTGTTAAAACAAACGTTAAATCATCATCTACTAGTACTACATTTATATTTGATTTCCATGTTGAATAATTTTTTCCGTTAAAACTTAACGGAAGCGAGTGTTTGTTTAGAAGAATTTGACATGCTGAAAATATAAACAAATTTTATTTATATTACCCAAATTTTAGCAAAAGTAATAATGTACCCAAATTTCACTATTTACTTGCAACGATACTTTACTGAGTCAGAATAGATGCTACTGAGAGGCAGTCAAATATTCCTTCACTGAAGCAAGACATTTTTGACTAAATACTAATACCAAAATAACTCTTTATACCTATAGTAATTTAGTTACCGTTTTTGGTCAAGAACCTACAAATCTAGTAGCTCTTGTAAGTATAACCCTCCATTTTCAGATTTCATAGAATGGTATTAACAAGCTCCCAAATTGGAAGACAATGTTGAAGACAGAACTAAGAAATCCTATTCATTTATGAAGTTTGCGGTGTTTCGATGCCCATGAAACAAACTCTGAATGAGTGATCGCCTAAAAACGACATGCAGGTAGAACATAAGAATCTCACAGTGCAACTTAATAGAGAAGACCGCCGGATATGTTGACACATTTCCTTAACCCACTTACTATGAACTATTTCCCCTATTCACCTTGTTATTGTCCCATGCAAACATTTTCCGAATGGAGCAGTTGTGGTACAAATGACAGAAGCTGAGCATGGACTTCACGGTATTAACTCTTAGGGACATGAGAGCTAAAAACAATATATTGTATATATTATTAATCTTCCACTAAAGTGTTCTATTTGTTTTGGGTAAATATTTACTTAGGAAATTCCGGCTAAAAACAACCTAAGTCTAGGTATTTATCCAGGTATAACGTTTATATTTGGATTTAACATACGATGTCTAAGTGATAAACCAATTTATTACCTTACATCGCTCACGCATGCTCATAAAACCGGGTTAATAGCACTCAAGAATCGACTAAAATCCCCAGGTAACATGTGTTCCATAAACCATCAACTTATGTACCTCCAGCCTTAGATTGTATTTATCCCTAGTGAGTTTGTAATCAAATTTTTACAAGATAACGACCTATTTAACTATTTAAAACAAGTTGTTATTTGTTAACCCTGGGTGAGCATGCATTTTATCTTTGTTATAGATTTTAAAGTCTATCTCCTTTTATAACACTTATAAAAAAATACAATAAATCTATAACATGCATTTAATATGTTTTATATAACAATTATATAATCATCCATTCCATGCAATAATATAACAACTTATATTATAACTCATAGAACCCTAAACAGGTGTACTATACATTATAATACTTATAACATACTTTCAATGTATGCTACATGTTTATCTTATGGTGGGATTTTAAATCTACATGACAAACAATATTCACACAACATATAAATTATTTATTCCATACATTTACAATGCGTAATTAAATAAACCACACTAAAATGGACCGGTTTTGGCATCTTATACAAACACTAAATTATTAAAATAATAATATAAAGCTTGATTTGAACCACTCACAACTCTTTGAATCGTCCCAAACTAGGCGGAAGCAGCTTGAACCGGACCTTGCTCCTTGAACAACGCTTATTCAGTCCTCAATGCTCGAGCACTAGTTCTCTGTTTCAGATTTCAACTTGTACTTTGCTCTGAACATCTTGAAATTACAGCCTAATTTCAACTCTAATGATTCTCAACAAATTATAAACTCTTTTTCACACATTAGAAACCATAAATCACCGGGAAATTACAATGATCATTAAAAATCGGAAGAGAAAAAAATGCCAAAACCCGAAACTATCCATTTTAGCACACATGCATTCATCACATGAATAATAACCCACCAATTCCAAAATTAACAATAATTGAGTACTAAAAGCATGCTCTGATACCACTTGTTGGAACATACACATGCACATGCGGAAGTAAAACGAATCTTTAATACTGTAATTATGCTAATTTATAAGGAAAAAGCATGCAAATAAATGTAAAAGAAATGTTAGAGAATATAACCTTTGTAGCTCCAAATTGACTATAAATTTTGCTCCAATCTCCTCATAAATCGGCTGTAAACCACCACCAGTGTCTTACCGACTATTCTCCAACCTTAGAATGAGATGGTGGGATCTGGTGAGTGACTAAAATAGGGATGAATTTAGTATAGAAATTGAGAGAGAATTGAAGACTTAATTTCTAAAACTCTTTTAGAATCTCTAAGTTGCCAAGAAGAATTTGTTTTTCAACTAACTTGAAATTCACGAAATGGCCAAGAAGTTTTAATCTCTATCAAAGCATCCTATTTATAGAGCAATTAAATGCAATTCATACAAAATTGTGTAATCAAATTTTGACTCTTCAAAATGCACTCAATTTAGTGGGATAAGTGGCATTTTATGGAATCAACATTTTGCCAAATGAATTACTCACTAGTTCATTAAAAGTTGGATTTTTCTACTAAAAATCATTCTTGGATCTTTCCACTAAGTGAAGTCAACGTTTTGACTTTTGATTATTTTGAAGTCAACATTGTTGGGATTGGTGTCCTAATTCTCCCGGAGTCTCGTTGTTTTGTAAAGTCATATTCCCTAAACTTAAAACTCATTTTAGATCCCACAATACAATCTAAGGACCAAGAGGATAGTAGGGAAGATCAAGTGGTGGTTTACAACTTGTTGGAGAGTAGAATTCAAGCTGGAATTGAAGAATTAAAGAGTTCTTCAAAAGTAATCTCAGAAACCTTATTGCTTAGTAATGAACATGCTTGCTTGATTGCTAAAATTGATGGAATTAGAGGGCTTAAGTTCGAAATTGCTTTCGCTTTTTGATTGTCAACACTAATAGTTCAATACTAGAAGTCAGTACTTAAGGGAACAACCTATCTACTAACCCTGAAATTGGGTAGGAGTGTATTCCATCTTGCAAAACTATGTCCCTAGCTATTGACCCAGTCTTACCCCTAAAATAGGAGGCTTATTGAGTTATCGCTGTTGAGCCACTCTCACCCATGCATATTAAAGGATAATCCCGAATAAATAAGAGTCCATAATTAACTTAGGATTAAGATCGAGTTACTTTGGGTCATCGAATTGAAACAATCAGTTTTCATAATAAATGATGTTATAAAGAAAAGTGACTATTTCGTGGTATGGTCTTATGCAAACATCTTTTGCATAGGATTCCTCACTCGCATGTTTCTATATGAATGATTTCAGGATCACATTGTTTGTATCAAATACAAAGCGAACCACATCCATAATGTCTCCAGGATAAGGTACCCAACCCTATCCTTATACTAATAGACCGTTTTGGCTATATATTCAAGTTTGATCCAATTTTATGTCTCCATATAAAGTTCAAGTATTCATGCTATAGTCAGGTGTTTATTAGTTTATTGGATTTAGGCTTTAACATGTGCAATTTACGTATTCAATAATAACTTTACTGAATAAACCTCAATATCATTTTTTTTGCAAATAGAATATGTTTAATGTTTACAAACTGTGAGTTTTAGGATATACAACCCAACAGTTTGCCCTCATCTAAAAAAAAAATCATTTGCTCACCATGAGTCAACGACCACTGACTGCCACCCACCACTCGCTTACGACTTGGGAGAGTTTGGGACATTCCCTCATGATGGAACGACTACCTTCTTTGTGCTATCATTGCCGAGCATAAGTTTTGCCATTGAGTCTAACTATCGTTACCCTTGGGCCTTGAGTAGTCAATATACCTATTTTCTTTTCTTTTTTAGATTGGAGTTTTGGTGGATTTAGAGAGAGAGTATAATTTTAGAGAGAGAAATTGGGGACTTTTAAAATTTGAGTTACTGTTTGTCCCTACTGCTGAAAAAAAGCATAGGAAAAGTTAAAATAAAAAAGTTTTTTGTTAATTTTTGGAAAGAATATAAGGCCGATGAATGGAGGAAACAAGATTTAGTATTTTGGCTTTCGAGGGGAATTAGGGATGGATCCCTGTGGGGATACGTTTTCACTAGTTATTTTATGTTTAAAAAAAATAAAATTTTAATTTATTTTCCCACCAATCAAATAGATTTTTCCATAAAGTAGCCTTGTGATCCCATCCATGTACAAAAACCATTTAGAATTATTACATAAACTTGAGGAAATAAAGTGTATATTTTGAAACCTCAAGTACCAAATAGACATCAACTTAAAACCTGGATGATCAAAAATGCATTTTTCTCTTAGAACAAAATAAATATCTTTCCAAGAAATCTGATGTGAAACCAAAAATCTAATATTTTGAATCAATGAATCTCTCCTCAAAATGAGGGAAGAGGCTTTATTTATAGAGAAAGATTACAAGTTTGTTCAAAACCAACAAACTAACTATGGTTAAAGTCAAAACTAACAAACTAACTATAGCTAATTAAAGAAGTAAGTCTTCTAGTTACATCAAATCCACCCCCTAAAGATTGGACTCGTCTGAGAGGCAATTAGGATACTAAATGGAAGCTGTCCGAAGCAAAATAAGGCTTCAAGTCAGCCACGTTGAATACTGGATTAATGTGCAAATCTGTTGGTAATTCAATGCGGTATGCATTGGTGCCATATTTCTCTAATATTTGAAATGGTCCAAGTTGCCTATCTTTCAATTTGTTGTACGTACCAGTAGGAAATCGAGCTTTGCATAGGTGGATCATTACTAGGTCTCCTACCTCAAAATTAACTTCTCTTCTAGACTTATCTCTAGCTTCTTTGTAAGACAAGGTAGTTTTCTCCAAATGATCATGGACTTCTTGATGAAGCTTTTGAATTCTTTCAGCCATACTTCCAGCCTTAATGCTAACATCCACTATAGAAGGCAAGTTAGCAAGGTCAAAAGTTAGTCTTGGAGTTCTGGCATATACAACTTCAAAGGGGCATATTCCTGTTGATCTATTCTTCATATTATTAAAGACAAACTTTGCTTGGGCAAGGGACAAATCCCATTGTTTCGGTTTTGAGTTACTTAGACAACGTATAAGATTTCCCAATGTTTTGTTGGTAAATTCTGTCTGCCCATCAGTTTGAGGGTGTGAGGTAGTGCTAAATTTCAATGTTGTATCAAACTTCTTCCACAGTGTACGCCAAAAATGGCTAAGGAATTTGACATCCCTATAAGATACAATGGACTTGGGCACTCCATGAAGCCGAACAATCTCTTTAAAGAAGATATTGGCTATATAAACTGCATCATTTGTCTTTCTGCAAGTAAGAAAGTGAGTCATTTTACTGAAACGGACCACTATCACCATTACTATATCATACCCCCGTTGGGTTTTTGGAAGACCAAGTACAAAGTCAGCTGATAACTCTACCCAAATGGTTGTGGGAATAGGAAATGGTGAATATAGACCCGCATTAGTGTTTGTGCCTTTTGCTTTTTGACAAATAGAACATCTCTTAACAAAGTTATTTGTGTCCTTCCAAGTTTTTGGCCAATAAAACCGAGCAGTCACTAGTTCAAAATTTTTATTTTGACCAAAATGTCTAGTCAATCCTCCCGAGTGTGCTTCTTTTAGAAGAGCTTCTCGAAGGGAAATGTGTGGAATACACAATTGCTCTCCCTTGAATAAGAATTCATCCACTATATGAAAATCACTAGTCTTTATAAAATGGGTGCAATTATACCATATCTCAGCAAAATCAACATCTTCTTTATATAAGCATGGGAGATGAGAGAAAGCAGTTACTTCAGTGGCTAAGATAGTAAGGAGAGAATTCTTTCGACTTAGAGCATCAGCTACTTTATTCTCCTTGCCTGATTGGTGTTTGATCACAAAGTTAAACCTTTGAATGAAGGAAATCCGCCGTGTGCGCATACGTCTGATATTCTTTTGAGATTGTAGGTACTTCAACGAAAAGTGATCCATCAATAAGAGAAATTCTTTAGAAAGAAGATAGTGCTCCCATAGTTTCAAAGCTCTAACAAGGGCATAAAATTCTTGTTCATAAGTACTCCAGTTCTGCCTTGAATTACTGAGTTTTTCACTAAAGAACTCAATAGGGTGCCCATGCTGTGATAATACACCTCTAATGCCCACTCCACAGGCATCCACAACTACTTCAAATGGTAAAGAGAAGTCTGGTAGCTTAAGAACAGGGCTGGAACTCAACTTTCCTTTGATACATTCAAAGCCACTGTGTTGTTTCTCTCCTTAATGGAAATTGCCTTTCTTTAGACAGTTAGTAATAGGTGCTACGATAGAGTTGAAATCCTTGATAAATTTTCTGTAAAATGAAGCCAAACCAAGGAAGGCTTGAATGTCTTTTACCGAGCATAGAGTTGGCCATTGGGTAATAGCTTTAATCTTCTTTGGATCAACTTTAATTTGATTGTGACCAATTAAGAAGCCAAGAAGTGTAATTTCCTTTACTAGAAAAAGACATTTCTTATGATTGATATAGAGCTTGTCGGTTGTTAATGCTTGGAAAAGGCTTCGAAGGTGCTACAAATGCTCCTTAATGTTCTTGCTATACACCAAAATATCGTCAAAGTAAACTACGATAAATTTGTTAAGGAAAGGATGGAGTACTTGATTCATTAGTCTCATGAAAGTGATTGGAGCATTTGATAGCACAAAGGGCATGACTAGCCATTCGAACAATCCTTCATTGGTCTTGAAAGTCGTCTTCCATTCATCACCCAGTCGTATTCTTATTTGGTGGTATCCACTCTTCAAATTCACCTTAGAAAAGATCAATGCTCCTCTAAGTTGGTCAAGTAGATCACTTATACGAGGGACTGGAAAACAGTATTTCACAGTGATTCGATTAATGGCTTTACTGTCTACACACATTCTCCAGCTTCCATCTTTCTTTGGAGTTAGTAGGGTTAGGACTACACACAGGCTTAAACTTGGTTGAATATACCCTTTGTTGAGTAACTCCTCGATGTGTTGGTGAAAGATCTCGTATTCCTTAAGACTTATTCTATAGTGAGGCAAGTTTAGTAGTGAAGCTCCTAGGATTAGGTCAACATGGTGTTGAATATTTCTCAATGGGGGCAGCCCCTCGGGTTCTCCTTTAAGGAGGAGGAATTCATCGAACAATTCTTATATCACCGGAGGGTTCCCATTCTTTTGTATTTCCTCGGACTTATCAACAACAACAATTCCTAATATATCTTCTTCTCTTTCTTTCATCAAAGTTTGGCCACTAATTGTTATAAACAAGTGTCTGCTGTCTTCCTTTTTCACCTTTACGCCTTTATCATTCTTCTTGTTTAGTGGAAGTAAGACCACTTTCTTGCCCATCCAATTAAACTCGTATGTATTCTCTCTCCCCTTGTGTAAGGTTCGAGTATCATATTGCCATGGTCTCTCTAACAATATGTGACATACATCTATTTCCAATATATCACATACTATTTGGTTCTTGTAACTATTACCAATTGAAAGGGGAATGGTGCAAATTTCACTTACTTGTACCTAACCACCTTTCTTTACCCATGCTATCTTGTATAAGTTTGGATGAGTCTCCACTTTGAGATTTAGAGCCGCCACTAGCTTTTTGGAGACAAAATTCTCGTTACTTCTACTGTCTATGATGACATTGCATACCTTATTGTTGATTGTACACCTTGTTTTGAAAAGACAATGCCTTTAGGGGTTCAAATCCTCTTTATAAGGGATTAACATTCTTTGGAGAACACAAAAGAGTCTATCACCATCATCCGGTTCAATGAACTCAGCTTCCTCATCTTTTTCTTCACTGTTTTCAGTCATCATTTCTTCTTCCTCTTCTATGTAAGCTACTGTTTTTCGTTGGGGGCATGCATTAGATAGATGACCAACTTGGCCACATCGAAAGCATTTGCCCAAAGAAGGCTTATTTTAGGGATTTTGAACTCTCTTCTTGAATGTGGTCTCGGTCTTCTTCTCTTCACTTTCTTCTTGATTTTCTTTATCTTTGTCTTTGGTTAAGGCTGTGGATTTAGAGGATTTGGTGTTTTACTTGCAACACTAACCCTTTTGCTTGTGGAGGCTTCCCAAGTGGACCTTCTTGATGAATTCTTGACTCGAATTTCGTTCATCTCCTCCACAGTTTCAGCAAAAGAGATAGCTTCAGTAAAAGAGTGGAAAGGTTGTAGTTTTACCTTTTCTTTGATATCCATGCGTAGACCTCCAATAAACCTTGCAATCAAATGTTGCTGACCCTCCATAAGGTTTGTTTTTGCTCCTAGTCGATGGAATTCTTCAATGTAATTAGCCACCGATCGTCCTCCTTGTCTACAATTTTGATATTGATTATACAAGGTTTGTTCGTAATTAGGAGGTAGGAAGTGTTCCTTCATTAACCTTTTCATCTTCTCCAAATTGGTCTTCTACCAATTCTTCTCCGATTGATCTCAAGTTGATCCCACCAAGCCGAGGCGCTAGCTTTCAACTTTAGTGCCACGAGATGCACTTTCTTGTGCTCGGGAGTGTTCATGTATGTGAAGAAATTTTCTGTTTTCTTGATCCAATCAAGAAATGCTTCAATGTCTCGCTTCCCATTGTAACTTGGCAAGTCAATTTTCATCTTGAAATCATTGTCCTCACGTCTCTCGCCCCTTCCTCTTCTTGGCACAAAGAATTCTTCTTCTTGATCATATTCACTAGATGAATCCCAATCTTGGTTTTCTTGATATCTTTCTTGGCCAATTGGTTGTCTTCTTAGAATTTCATGGTACTGTCTTTGAATTCTTGGATGTATCTTTCTTGAAATATTTCTTCTGGTTTTGGCCATTTCTTACACGTCCGCTGCCTCTTCTTCCTCTTCCTCTTCCTCCTCATTATTGATCAACTGGTTGAATATTCTCTCGATTTTGAGGTGCGGTTGCAAGCATTTCAACTCTTCTAGCAAGGGTTTCCATGCTTTCTTGAAGGTTTGTTAAGGTGCCATGAATTCCCTGCAATGAGTTCTCAACGGACAGCAAGCGTCAGGTTGAGGTTCTTGGAGAGAGGGTAGGAGTATCTTCCACCTCTTGTTCTTGTCCGTGTACATCTCCTTCGATTAGTTGATGGGCTCTCCTTCCCGCCATCGGTTGCCAAATCTTGGAGGGCTCTGATACCAATTTTGGTGTGAAACAAAAAAATCTAATATTTTGAATAATGAACCTCCCCTCAAAATGAGGGAAGAGGCTTTGTTTATATAGAAAGATTACAAGTTTGTTCAAAACTAACAAACTAGCTATAGTTAAAGTCAAAACTAACAAACTAATTATAGCTAATTAAAGAAGTAAACCTTCTAATTACATCCAAATCTCGATACATAAAAAGAAAAGGTGCAAAATTATGTTTTGTTGGATCATATAAATAGTAACAGTTTTTTTTTTTTTTTTAAGAAAACATATAAAATAGAAACTAAACTATATAATTTAGTCATTTCAAATATAAATTTTTATTGGAGTTGAATCATTTCAAAAAGTTTGAAGAGAGAAAAAAAAAGAAGATATTTTTTTGGAAGTATAAGAATGGAAGGAAGACTAATTAAAAAGAGCCTTCACAAATTCAAAACCACTAATTTAGACCGTTGATTTCACGCAAGTCTAAGTCTGATTTTTATGCTCGTGATGGTGACACCCACAACCATCTCAATTTTGCATTTCTTTTAGGAAATAAATTGTGCATTTCTTAAATAAATATTTAATTATTTTGAAGGAAGTCATTAATTATTTAAAACTACATATTTACAATTAATTTTTGAAAATATCATGGAAAAAAATAGAAAATTTCTTGAGATATTATTTCCTTCTTTAACTAAATTATTTAGACCAAGGTGAGCTTAATTCAACTGTAATTAGCATGACATTTTATTTTAGAGGTTTGAAATTTATCCCTCGTCTAGAATTTTTGTACTTAAAAAAGAATTAGTTGAAATTTATGTGGAGTAGAAAATTCAAAATCGAAGAAGAGTTAAAAAAGAAGAAAATTACACGTGTATCATCCATTTTAAATATATATTTTATTTATAAAAGTTTAATATGTTATTTTAGTATGCGTTGATATTATTGATATTTATGTTATCAATTCATCATGTCTATTTAATCTCATATGGTTGTCAATATTTATTTTTTCACACTTTCAATATTATAATGTACAATCTCGAAAGTAAAATAAAATATAATTATAAATCAATTTTATTTAGAAATGATTAGTAATTTATTAGAGAAAATTATAACTTTTAATATATACACAGTAATGTTGCAGTGTTTTACGTTGCTTTGCAAGAAATTTAAATGGTGTAGTATTTAGAAAACACAAAGGGACTTTTTTAAGTATAAAAAAATATTTGAAAATATTTACAATTTATAGGGAAAAAAATCAAACTTTTTACATAAAGTATAAATATTTTTAGAATTTTTATATTTATCCAAAGACACCAAACTAAATTTATTTTACATTGATGTGCATTAGTTATGCAATATATTAGAATATATTATTTTATTAATATATTTATTCAAATACGTTATATTTTATTATTTTCTAATTTTGTTAGTTCAATTTAGGTGGAGGAAAACTTCCATCTCAATAATAAACAAAACCTGACTCATATTTGGTAATCATTTTATTTTTTATTTTTGTTTTTTAAAATTAAATATATGGATATTATTTCCACCTCCAAATTTCTTTCTTTGTTATCTATTTTTCTCTAATTATTTAAAAAGCCAAACAAAATTTTGATAATTAAAAAAAATAGCTTTCAAAAAGTTGCTTTTATTTTTAGAATTTAATAGACTTAATTTTTAAAAATAAAAACCAAAACTCAAATGATTACCAAATAAAACCTAAAATTGCTATCAAATAAATAAGTATTTAGATTATTTTATTTTTTTTGTTAATCAGGTAGTTGGAATAGAAAGATCCCTAAATTCAAACCCAGTCAAAGAAAACTAATAATCAAAACAGCTTTAATTACAACTACATACCTTTTAATCATTAATGCATACTTTATACCCGTTGAATTAAATTTACTATACATTTATATGTTACATCTATTTATTTTTGTAGGTAAATTTAATTTAATTTTTATTTTGTTTGAAACTGAAGGTGTTTAAATTTAAACCTTCATATTTTTTTACTGAAATTTTTGTTATTTATATTATATTAAAAGAAAAATGCAATTATGTAATAGCATGTTTTTTTATAAAAAAAAATAATAGCATGGTATTTTTAATTCTATATGTAACTAAATTTAAGGGGTGTTATATATAATAGTTAGATATGTCCAATTTTCCCACGGAGATGGAGACCCGCGGGACCCACCCCGAACGGCGCAGGGATTCTCCAATTAGGCGGAGGAGGGAGTGGGGGAAAAAATTCTCCATGAGCTAAACGGGGATGGGGACGGAGAATGCATTCCCCGTCCCTGCCCCCACCCCACCCCGTTCCCTGTTCCCCGTTCCTGTCCCGATATACTTTTTTTTTTATTTATCCCCTAGAGAATCCGACAAGAAAACTCTCGTACTTCTCCAAACACGATCCAAAGTTCCGATGATCTCAAGTCCCTTTCTCGTGATAGATTAGTTTCTACATATTTATTTAGTATAGTTATCTAATGTTATGTTATTATTATTATTATATAAATATTACATTTAAATTTCAAATTTGATTGCTTATTGGGAAAGATAATGAATACGTTTTAATTGAATATTTAAATTTAGATTATATATGTGAATAATTTGATTTATATTTATTTCTTTCTACTAAAAAATTAATTAGCTTTTTTTAGCCAAAAATTGAGTAATTTATCTTTAGATTCAAATTCTCATGTAAAATTAACATAATAAACAATTTAGTGATAAAGTTAATTATTTAATTAAAATTTGTTCACATTAGTGATTTAGATTAATTGATTTTTTTTTTAAAAAAAGGTAACGGGTAAAAATTTCCCGTAAAAAATCCCGTGGGGATTGAAATGGGGAGCGAGAACGAGATGGGGAATGACATCCCCGGCCTCGCCCTACCCCATGGGCATCTCTAATAATACTTTTAACTCATGTTATCCTTTGCTTATTTAGATAATTGTTAGATAAGGAAAGTGGATATTTTTCTTTTTCACAATATAGAAAAATATATAGTAAATTTAGAATCTACTTTTGTTGATGTATTTTTTCATTCTTCCTTTTGTTTATTAAAAAAATTCGAATTTTTGTAAGTGTATTGATTTATGAAATACATGTTAACTTGAGAATTGAGTATATCTTATTTAAAAGACATTATATTTTTAAATGAAATGTTAGAAATTCAAATCCTTACGCTTAAAATATATTATCGAATTAAAAAGAATGTTCATTCCAACACTTTGATCCGTATGTTCAAAGCAAAATAATAAACTTTGATAATATATTTTAAGTTCAAAACTAAACCTTAAACTAAAATTAGTTATAGCTTTTAAAATAATTACCATCAAATTGCATTTAAAAAAACCTATTATAACATGTATTAAATAAATTTTTGGCAACAAAACAAGACAAGGTTAAGATTTTTAAAAGTTTATCAAGGAGTGACATCTGATTGAAAAGAAAATTTGTTTAAATGAATATAGTGCTAGCTCGTTCAATATAAAACAATCCATACAAACTTAAGTGACAAAAATTATATTTACTCATATTAATTTATGATTAAATTATAAAATAATTAGTACTAAATTTTGTCATTTGTTTAAAAAATAATTACATACATATATTTTTTTAGATGAAATATTGATATTAATCTTTCATAAATGTTTTGAAACTATCATTGAAATAAAAATCTATTAGAATAATGCTAGACGAATATTGAGATATGAAACTGTGATGATAATCAGAAGTAAAAATTAAGACCTAAATAATTTCAGGTGGTTTCGAGTCACCACCATACATCTCTAGATCTTAATTTTCATTAGTAAATTTTTACTTTAACAGTACTTTTGAACCATTTATAAAATGGTAAAGGTAAATGATGGAGGGTATTTAAAGAGAGAATTTTATTTATTTATTTATCATTATTATTATTTTGGTAAATTAGCCTAAACTTTTCTCAATTCTGGGCTTTACTAATATTAGGCCTGGCCTTTGTTTATTGTTCTTTCAGTTTTTCAAGTAGGATTCTTCAAACTTGGATTATTTTATTTTATTTCATTTAAAAAAATTAATTCAATAAATAGAACAAAAACATAGTAGTTTTCAAACTCAATTCTAAAAGTAGGGTAGGCAAATTATATAAATAGGTTTTAACTAAATCATGTAAATGATACATAACTATTTTAATCAATCGTGACCATTTATCTACATCTCAACATCTCTCTTTCATTATTTATTTTCTTTCTGTTTCAATTTATGACCTAATACATTTTGATTTTTTATTTTTCTCTCTTTTTATTACCTTCTTCCATGATATATAATCTTTAAAACAATTCCCTTTAATTAAGGTATATAGTGTACAACAAGAAAAAAATAATAATAGAACTACTGAGGGACTTTAGACTTAAATGTTTTAACACGGTTGTATTTTTATATTTAAGTGTGTCAATACGTTGTTTTGAATTTGAGTCAATTTTGAAGGCAACCATTAAGAAGAGAAAGAAATTAAAACACGTGTATAACAAAAAATGTAGCCATGATATACGTGCATAACAAAAATGTAATCGCGACGACTTTGTTGATCATTTTTCAATTCAAATTAGTTTTTTTGTTGGGTTCAGTTAATAAGGTTTCCGATAATCCAAGACAATATTCTTTGTCGGCTCTTTTGTATTTTGCGATTCATCGTTTTGTTGAGTTTCAATAGGAGGGATTTTGATTTTTTGGACTTTTGCAGGATTTTATTATTTAATTTGAAGTTTTTAGTTTCATCAATTATAGATTAAATTTCTGAAAGAGTTTGACAAGTTGAAATAAATGAGAGTAACTAAATGAAAAAAAATTAAAATACTATTTGGGTCCTTATACTCTTATATTTGTTCAAGTTTAGTCTCTATATCTTCAATCGTCCAATTTTTGTCCTTGTAATAAATCTTAAATTTAGTTCTCAATGCTAATTTATTGTTAATTTTACTAAAAAAAGTTTTCATGATCTATTAACATTTTTACTATAAATTTTGAAAACATATTCATATATTGTATTTCATTGCATGAAAATTCCTATTATTATTTAAGCAATTTCTATAAAGATGGAAATTTAAGATTTATTGAAATTATATGGAATAAAATTGGACAATTAAAAGAACATGAACTAAAATTGAAACTTCAAGGTATAGGACTAAGTTGATATTTCAAAAAATATATATATATGTCAATGGACAATTTTTTTTTTTTTTTAAAAGTCAATGGTACTAATACAATTTTAAAGTATTTTTAAAATGAGGTAATAACCATTTTTGTATACGCTAATAGCAGTGATAAATTTGAACATTTTTTACAAACAATGTTTAAGGTTGTAATTCAGAATTTTGATAGCTTAAGAGTTTTTTTTTTTTTTTTTTAAAAAAAACAAAATACTAACCATTTATATCCAAAATTAATGATGAAGGTATTTTAACTTTTTTTTTAAAAAGTAAAAGGATATTATTGAAATTTTCTTAAACAAAATCCAAAGTTATGATTATGGGGTATTCTTTCTCTCCATATATTATAAACTGCATTGTCCTAAAAAAGTTAAATTAGACATTTGGTCCCATATTTTCAAAAAGTTAGAATTTACTCTCAATTTAGTACCTATAAGTTCATAAAATTTCACAAGAGCTTTTTGTATGAATGGCTTCATTTGGGAGGCCCAAATGAAAAATAGCCACCTGTAGAAAAAGTAATAGAAAATGGCTTTCTGTTGATGTCATTCATGTATGATTTTACTGCTGCACCTGAGATGCACCCTGTGCGCCTGTCAACTCGATCCTCGATGACTCGTCACTCGATCCTCATTTTCTCGTCATACGATCCTTGATGCAAGGTCACTCGATACCCAGATGCATGGTCACTCGATACGACTGCAATCAACATGTGTGTACTTGATCATAGCCACATCATACTCGATACTCGATTAATGTATACTCGATCGTTTTGAAATTTTTGAATTCTTAACCCGTTTGAAGTCCATTATTTCACCATTTCAACTCGTTTCTCAGACTATTCTCTCCCGTCTTCCGATTTTATATCCCTCGACGACTACACCTCTACACTCGAAACTCTCTTGATTCTATCTGCATTAGGTAACATTATTCTCTTTGTTTATATTTTGGCCTCATTCGTTTCTTTGTTTGTTATATTTTGGCATCATGTTCCTCGACATGCACTTGCTTGTTCCTCGATACTCGACCGATACGATTTTTATTTCGATTTTCATATCTTGCATATTTGGCTGGAGCTCAAATTTTTTTGTTTCGAGTTTAGGGTTTATTTGGCTGGTATTTCAGACCGTCTAGAGTTTAGGGTTTGAGTAGGATAAGTCATGAAGGTGAAAAATCAAACCGAATGCTCATAATCGACCATCTAGTCACATGTAATGTCGCGAGTAAGGGACACTATATAGCATGTATCGTGTATCGATATTGAGCAATCGTGTATCGTGTAGGGTCCTGTAGTTTGTAATTGTATTGTATAAACATTTTATTTATTTAATAAAATATGAGATGTTTTACTAAACATTTAGTAACATTAAACCCACAAACCAATATCTAACATCCAAGGTTATCATTTGTACCTTAAACATGTATATAGAGACATACATGTGGATCATGTTTAAGTGATAACCTAAATAGTCTGTAGTAGATGGATAAGGCTGTATACTTTATCCTAGTGACACTATTATGGCCCGCTTTGTATATGTTACAATTGTTGTAAAGTACTACAAATGATCTGATCCTTATCAGAATGACCGTAGATGACATTTCATCAGGATGACCATAGATGACATGTCCCAAATCCTGAGTGAGTTGTGAACTCCTGCCTATGAAGGCGGTCCTTTGATTTGTATGGTTGAGAGTGACCAAATCGCCGACTCAACAAGCCTACTATTTTAGGGATTCGTTTGATTGGGGAGTTGGGAACACAACATAAGACAGAATTCACTCCTTCCCCGAGGTCGGGATAAGTAGATAAATTGTTTCCTTAAGGGCTGGTCTCGAGGCTTGAACAATGTGGCGCCACACCCTCTCATGGTCCGAGAGGGGTTTGGTCATAGTTCGACTATGACTTATTGTTCATTAGAGGGATTAATGGTACTTAAGGAGTTAGATGTAACTATAAGGGCAAAACGATAATTTTGGCCCAGTTGTGCTTACGAGCAATTTGTGAAGTATCATCGCACTGTTGATTGATTATATCCAATAGACACAGAAATATATCTGTAGTGCAAAGAGTGCAGCGTCGGTCTTTATTGGGGTACCCAACAGTTAATGTATGTTGAATAATTAATTAAGAATAATTTAATTAAAGGAGCTCAATTAATTATTCAAGTACCATTGGAGCTTCAATCTATAGGTCAATGAGGTCTTCTCTGTAGCTCATCAGGGATTAAATGAGAATCAATGTTTGATTAATTTGAATTGTTCAAACTAATTGAGGGAATTGATTATATGCGATATAATTAATTTAATTAAATTATATATGATATAATTATTATAATGTATTTGATACATTATATTATAAAGTTTATTTGAAAGGAAATAAATATTTGAATATGATTCAAATATTAATTATATGAATTGGATTCATATAATTAAATTTAATATAAATGAGATTTATATTAAATACCATTGATGAGAGAAGTAAAACTATAGATTATATTGTATGTTATATAATATTAAACCATAGGTTATATGTTTAATGTCATATAACCTATAGTTATATATAATAATAATAATAATAATAATAATAATAATTTTATTTAAATTTAAATTAATTTATTTTTTATTTAAATTTTAAATTTTGAATTAGTGGGAGGGAAATAACTTCCCTCCCCTAATTTCTCTCGACTCACTACGTGTGAGGGAAAGTGATTATGGGATTTTGTGTCTTCTTCACAAAAATCGAATGACCAGAGAAATAGAACGATCTCTTTGCAAGAATTCTCCAGAAAAGAACAGACCTACCCTATCTCTTTTTCTCTCAATCTCTTTCCCTCTCCAAAATCACAGAGCCCACAAACTCCTGTGATTCTCATCCCAATAGAGAATATAGGAGGCTCTGATTGGTGGTGGCCAATTTGGGTTTTGAGTACGTTGTAGTTCGTGACAATTTTGGAGAAAAGGATTCACAGGAAGAAGATTTGATTTTCAAGGGTTAGTTCTCTATCTCCTTATCTATTTTCTCTTATTCTAAAAGCATTACATAATTTTAATTATATGCATAATTTTCTGTATGTCTGTAAAATTAGGATTTGGGATTGATCCCCGATTCCACTCTGAACCTTAAGCGGTTCTTTTATACCCCTCCAGTTGACACGACAAGGGTTTCGGGGGAAGAGCAGAAATACATTTGGCTAGGTCAACGTCCGATTGACATCATCCCCTATAACTCGACACATGCTATTCCAGAGGACGTGATGAATGAATTCATGGTCTGGTTAACTGGTGCAGATATGGGTCGTCACTGGCCGAATAATAAAGTCCTCTTCAAGATGAATTGCACGATGAAGGAGTTGTTCCATGAGCTAACACGTGACGCTTATTGGGTTGAGAATGACATAATTTAACATCCTCCTTACATTTGTATACATATTATTTACTATTTCCACTCATTAACTGGACTTATAAATTATAGATTCTCCATGATTTATTCATGTTTCTCCAACGGAAGTTTATTAGCCGGCCAGAGATATGTGTTCATCGGTTCACGATATTGTCACATGGCATATTGGTATGTATTGTAGATGATTTAAATTTTGATGTATAATTTTGCACGATTGATATACACTTAACTTATTGTTATCTATTTTGCAGAGTCACTTAAACCTATAGGGTTCAGATAGCTTGTTTCACGCCATATATAAAAAAAAACACATGAAGAAGCTGCTAAAGTATGGAAGAAAGAGCACATGTATGTCAATTACGTGCTCAGACTGGAACTTGAACATCAACCTGGATGGGCAGATGTCGTTTACATCTATTGTGTAAACCTTAAATCCTATTTTCTCTACTTAAGTAAGTAATTAGTATGTTAGTCAAGATTAAGAATAAGTTAATATTATATTGTAGGGGAAAGTTGGAGAATGAGAAATGTAAAGAATAAATAGGGCTATTGAGTAATATGTTAAAGAGCAATTGGTGAAGGAAAATTGGCTAAGTATAGAAGCCAAAATGGGCCATGCGTTGGGTGAGTTGATGCATAGGTGCATAAGGCCTTGTGGGTGGAAACCATGCTCTATGGAGGTTAGTAGAGCGCATGATAGGCATGGAGGAAGATGTTGATTTTTAGACTAAGTGTTTGACTTTAAGTAGGTGGAAATTTGTCTAAGTGAAGGAGCCATATGTTGAGCATGAGGCATTTGGTGTGCGGCAGCCAAGGTTTGTAGAGGTTAGTTGGGGCCATGATGGGTGTGAGACCATGAAGCTAAGTGTTGGCTAAAGTGCTTGCCATGCACTAGCATAGGAAATGCGTGGATCAAGCCCATGAGAGGTTAGTTGGGCAAGGTTATGCATGCGACAAAGCAAGGCCCTAGGTGAGGGGTTGTGAGGCATTGGCTAAGCAAGCATTATGAGCAAGGGAGGCCAAGGCACTGGCCTTAGGCAATGCGATGGGCGCAAGGCACATTGCCTAAGGGCTGCGATGGCCGAGAGGGGCATGCGACCAAGGGGTAGCATGTGATGGTAAAGGTAAGAGCCTTGCATTGACGAGTGTTGATGGCAAGGGGCTATGCATTGGTAACCAAGGGAAGGAAATTAGCTTAATCACCGTTTAAGATGGTAAGTTGTCATGATTAGATTAATTGAACTCACTTAGCGGGTGAGATGGTAGCTTAAGGTTAAAAGAGGATCATGCATTCTTTGGTATAAAAAGGGAAGGCCAAATTTATAAGCAAGATTTGAGCAATCCATTCGTGTTATTAAGGTGATTCTAGAGCCATCTAAAAGCTTGTTGAGTCCAGTTAATCTACTAGGGCTGTTGAAAGAAATCTTCTAGGAAATCGAGATGAAATCTGAAGAGGTTGCAAAAAGGTCGAGCTCTTGGGTAAATTTGGGCCAGTGTTGAAGATTTGAAGTTTTCAGTCAAACCATGAGGAATTCTAAGCTCGAATTTGAAGGCAAGCTATTTAAGACAATTTTAAACAAGTTGTAGAAGGGAATTTTTTGAGATAAGGTCTGAAAAATAAGTTATTCGAGCTTAAAATTGGATATGGAAATTTTGAACAAGCAAACAGCTGCATGGGATGAACAAGCAGATAGCTCAAGATATTGACATGCGTGTAAGGGCAAGGTTGACCTCCAGCATGCGTTGAGCAATGCACTGTGCAGGGATGTGTTGAAGTCTTGGACGCATGAGGGGTAGTATATGCGTTGATGTGCAACTGAATGGGTGCATAGGGCATATGATGAGCGCACAGGGTGAGCGTTGGTGATGCAAGATGGATGCATAGCCAAGGCTTAAACCTTAAGGAAATTTCTAAGTGTTGGATGCATGTGTTGAAATGAAAGCACCCTATATTAGACTAAATGTTGAGCTCATTTAGGAAAGCAAACCTCACAAGGAGATCAATGCTAATAGTTAAAGCATGTTGTTCATGTCCACGGGGTTAACAACAATAGGAGAAGCCTATCAACCCTCAGAGTATTGACCAAGGCTTTGAATGACTATAAATGTTTCTAAATGTTTTAGTAAATTCATGTTTTAGTTGAAAGTTTATTCTCATGTTAGCTTACTCTAAAGCAAGTTTTTCAAGCAAACCAAGTTTATAAAAGATGATTAACACATGCTAGTTTTAAAAGAAAGTTTCTGAAACATATTTAAATTAATGATGTACTTAGTTACATGAAGCATATGTTAGAAGTTATGTTTTATGATACCATGTTTTTAGTAAGCTTGTTCAATGGAAATACTTACTTAAAAGTTATGTTGAGCTCGATACTGAAGTACTTAGAGAAGGTATCTAAGCGGTAGTATCCAGTTTCAGTAATGATCCTTGACACCAAAATTATGGTAAGGTGGGCAGGATCCTGTTTAGTTCTACGTGCACATATGACAAGTGATGTAGGTGGGATTTAAAAAAAAAAAGGGTTCTTACTCAACATTGGCTGTAAGGTGATTGAACAAAAGGGTATCACCCCAACCCAGGATTATGTTTGAAGGATTAAGCAAAAGAGTACTTTCTTAAACAAGGATATCCGACGTTGAGAGATCGAGGAAAAGAGTTCTCTCTTAACTCAAAATAAATTCAGTTATGTTTTCAGATACGATGGGTTTAAAAAGTTCTATGTACATGTTTGCTTGGCAAGTTTCCAGTTTTTAGTATTCAGTTTTCTAGCTTTCGGTTTAAGCATGAGATTTATGTTTTTATTAAGTCACTCACTAGGCTAGTAGCTCACCCCGTTTTAAATATTTTCCCTCCCCAGGTAGCAGTCATCTCCCTTGCTGCTGCTTTGCCACTCAAAGACCCCGACTAGAAGTGAACTATAGGTGTTGGTTCTGATAATGTCTGTACACATGTTTTGGTCATATAGGGACTAGTTTAGTATGTTGGGGCCCACTAGAATGTGGGTTTGTATATGAGTTGTACATGTGTTGTTGTTGTGAAACCCTGTTGATGTTAAAAGTGTTTAAAGTTCTAGTTACTTAGTAAATATGTGATTGTATCCAGGGTTTCCTAAATAGGTTAAAGAGGTCAGTTAGGCAGTAAGTGCCACAAAAGGGTTGGTAACTGCTGTCGTCAAGTTCTTTTCCAGGTTAAAAAGGTAATCTGAGAGGGGGTGTGACATATAGCCCACTCAACTACAAGCAACATTGGATTATGTTGGTGATAGATATAAACCTTGGGTGCATCCTTTTTTATGACTCACTCCCCAAGTACATCACATAGAAGGATCTGGTATCATTCCTGGGGCCCCTATGCTTCATTTCCCTTCACTGGCACATTACTACAACTTACATGCTGCAAAGCCCAACCTTGCACATAGTCCTTGGAGGTTGAGCCATGTTAATTCAGACCTCCTATAGGGGTCAAATACACTGGACTGTGGGATATTTTGTCTCAAGTTCTTTAAATACTTGATGACAGGGTCCAGTCTGGAGAGTTTACGGCAAGATAAAATGCACGATTTTAGGTTGCAGTATGGTGTTGAGTTATCGGTCGATCAGTTTTTTTTATTAGGTCTTTCTATGTATATTTTGACAATATTTGTAAATAATGAACATGCTAATTTTATATGAACAAATTATATATTTCCATAGTATAAGGTTTCAAGAAACTGTGTGTATATTTCCATATTAAGCAACTGTATGTGTATTGAGTATACATGATTTTAGGTGTCGTATGTCGAGTAACATGCATCGAGCATCGAGTAATCTGCATGAGTATCGAGAATTTGCATCGAGTATCGTATATCGAGTATTATAATTTTGGTTAATGTTTATCAAGTATTTTCGAGTAACGTGTAACACAGATCGAGTATTGTTTATGGAGTATTGTCGAGTAATTGTGTATCGAGTAACATGCACTGAGCAACGAGTAATGTGTAAAATAAATCAAATATTCAATATTTATCATAATGTCTTTACTTTACAGAAGGAACAATCTATAATGTAGAGTAATAAATTATAAAGTATTTACCAGAATGCGATACATTATTTGACATTGATTGTGTTTGGATCCCTTAAGTCTCGATCCTAACCCGTTTGTTGTATTTGCACGTATTGAGTGGTTTGTTGCACTTTTGTCTATTATGTCCTGGTTGGCCACACCGTTCATATTGTTGGGGTTGTTGCCCTAAAGTCTCGTGTCCTGTAATTTGTAAACAGTATATACGAACACTTGTGTTGTTAATATATGATATTTACTTCACATCTTGTGTTTTGCTCGGTTAATTGTTTTATTTTCTTTACCACAAACCAATAAACATAAAATCCCTGGTTATCTGTATGTGACTCAAGCATGTATGTGGTGACATACAAGTGGATCATGTCTTGAGTGATAACCAAAATGGTCTGTAGTAAATGGATAAAAGAGGGAAACCTTATCTTGGTAACGCTACGGACGCGACCCACTTTGTGGAATGGTCACAAGTGTTGTGACTTATCACAGATGGTATGATCCTGATCATTCGTGTTAGGGATATGCGAGCGGGGGCGTCCTATACAAAGATTTTGTATAAGACCTGACAACGAAGTGCTAACGTCTCGTTATATAACACCGTTCATGACAGAGACTTCACTTCACTAGGATGACCATAGGTAACAAGACCTCAATCTTGAGTGAGTTGGAAACTCCTGCTATTGAGGGCGGTCCTTTGATTTGTATGGGTACGAGTGGTCAGGTCGCCGATTCAAACCTACCATTTTAGGGATTCGTCTGATTTGGGAGCTGGGAACTCAGCTACACAAGATGAAATTCACTTCTTCCTCGAGGTAGGGGTAAGTAGTGGTTCCCTTAAGGGCTGATTCCGGGGCTTGAACGATGTGGCGCCACATATCTTCTCTTGGCCCGAGAGGTGTGCACACATAGTTGGACTATGTTGTATTGTTCATTAGAGGAATTAGTGATACTGAAGGAGTGAGATGTAACTACAAGGGCAAAACAGTAAATTGGCCCAACTATACTTACGAGCATCTATGAAGGGTCATCGTACTCATGATTGGTTATATCCGATGGAGAAAAAAATATATTTGTGGTAAGAAGAGTTCAGCTGTTGGTCTTTAGTGGAATCACTGTCAGTTAACGGATGGTGGATCTCGTGGCTAAAGAGTTTAGTTAGCTATTCACGTACCGTTAAAGCTTCGAGCCACAGATCCATTAGGTCCCTTGGGTGGCTTGGATAAATTCGTGAACCGGTATTTAGGTTAATTTGAAATGTTCAAATTGATAAGAGGAAGTTCATTTATATATGATATAATTGGACTAGTTAATTATATATGATATAATTGGTAAATGTATGAGATATATTATTTTGGAGGAAATAAGATATAAATATGATTTATATCAAGTAGAGGAGAAAATACGATAGTAGATATGTGATATCAAACTATAGAATATAAATATAATATAATTATATTTATTAATTAATTAATTGATTAATTATATGATAATTAACCAATTTTTTCCATGTTCGAACGTGGGTAGTGGGCAGCGTTGGTTATGGTAACCGACGGATTAAAAATGAAAAGAGGTTTTTCATTTTGTAAAGGGCATTCAATTAGTAGTTCAATCGCCCAAAAGAATTTGTGAAGCACGCATTGGTAATTCAAAACGATCGCTTGAGAGCCTATACGATAGAGTTTTCTGCCTAAACGATCGTATACCTCGCGCCTAAACGATCGCACACTGTCACCTAGACGATCGGGTAGCTTCTCTAAACGATCGTATAGTGTGCCGATTTAGCTAAACGATCGTATACCTTTTCCTAAACGATCATTCAGAAAATCCTATACGATCGTGTAGCTCATCTATGCGATAAGCACTTCTGCTATACGATAGCACTCTTTTCTCTCTCACTTGCTTATCGCCTACACGACTCGTTTGTCCTCCATCCGCTACCAAATTCACCAAAGCCCACCCTTTGGATTTTCACTTCGAGAATACCCGGGGCTCATTAGTGGTGGTGTTGTTCCCGCTGCAGTGTTCGTGTTCGTATTAGTCGTGCTGTTGCAGTCGACGTTCTCGCCGGGTGTTGGTAGATCCGTTGGAGGGTTTCCGCTGCGTAGGAGTTTTGAAGTTTGAAGATAGTCTTCAACTGGTATGGAACTCTTTCCTTTATTATTTGTTGTTAGTAGCATGTCGATAATTAGATTTGTTTGCATAACTGTATGTGTTGAATGTATATAATTTGTATTTCGGTCACGGTGATATCAGAGCGATCTGAACATGCTCATGGAACTCTCGGTATAAGATACTTCACATATTTCTTTAATGTGACATGTTCTTCAGTAGACGGTATCATGTTTACCCTTCGTCTACCAACTTGTACCACTCTTTTCGGTGGAAATATTTTTGCCTCGTTATACCCTGGTGGCTTTTTCCATTTGAATACATGACCAAGCAGGTTTATTGACTTCACGTATCTTAGAACTAGAGAATCAACACTATAGAATATGATTCATAGAGTAAACATATTGATATTACGCTCTTTATCTGCAGCAATAGCATGCATACTGAAATTGTATGCAACTACATTGTCAAGTGTTAAGGCTGACGATACCATTTAATCTACCGTCCTTGACATGAAATCTATCACAATCGATTGGATTTACTCAATAGTGCTTAATTTTGTCACACTTTTAACCCATTATTTCCTCTGCATACTTTGCATGTGTTGATGTACTATTAAACTACATTGTTCGCCGCTCATGAAACCAACCTTGAAGTAGACCTCTTATGTATTCTAGCAACGAAGTTATTGGCAACACTATTTCTTATTTAGTAATAGCATTGAAGCATTTGACAATATTGTTGGTCATGTTATCATATCGGTTTTTGGACTGGTAACATCGTGTTTATTAAGCATCCTTCAAATATCTAGCAAGGGAACTGTTGTTCTAGTTCACTATTTGGACCCAATAGCACTTGAACTTTGATTTCTAATATGCTCTACAAGCATCGTGAAACAATTTTCTAATGAACTCGTCCTTGAAGTATTTCTCCACGTCCCTTTTCAAATGGAAGGTATAAAGTCTGTGGTAAGAATTGAGGAATATGGCATAACAACATTAGTTATACTCTGTCTACGGTCAAAGATGAATACGGGGTTAGGGCATTCTCCAATTGTTGTTTTAAGGTTTGTCATTAACCACTTCAGGGCTTGGTCATTCTTACTACCAACAATTGCATATGCCAATGGGAATAATTGGTTCTTACTGTCCATTGCAATACCAACTAGCATTGTTCCTTTGTGCTTACCTTTTAGATGAGTTCCATCTACAATGATCACGAATCAACAACTCTTAAAACCTCTTAAACTTGTACCTAGTACCATGAACATGTATTTGAAATATTTTGATTCTTCAAGCTTGATCTCAAATACAGTTCCAGGATTTTCTATCTTCAAAGCCTCACCATATGCATGCAAGATGACATATGATTCCTTTAGAGTCCCCCTTGCAAGAGCAAAAGCAGTTTTTTTCGCACGCCATGCCTTTTCATTGTTGGGTTGATGCCCTAGAGTCTCGTGTCCTGTAGTTTGTAAACAGTTTGTACGAATGCTTGTGTTGTTAATATATGATATTTACTTCACATCTTGTTTTTTTTGCTCGGTTACTTGTTTTATTTGCTTTACCACAAACCAATTAACATAAAATCTCTGGTTATCTGTATGTGACTCAAGCATATATGTGGTGACATACAAGTGGATCATGTCTTGAGAGATAACCAAAATGGTCTGTAGTATATGGATATAGGAGGGAAACCTTATCTTAGTAGCACTATGGATGGGGCTCGCTTTGTGGAATGGTCACAAGTATTGTGACTTGTCACAGATGGTCTGATCTTGATCATTCGTGTTGGGGACATGCGAGTGGGGGCATCCTATACAAAGAATTTGTATAAGATCTGACCACGAAGTGTTAACGTCTTGTTATATAACACCGTTCATGTCAGTGACTTCACTTCACTAGGATGACCATAGGTAATATGACCTCAATCCTAAGGGAATTGGGAACTCTTGCCATTGAGGGCGGTTCTTTGATTTGTATGGGTGTGAGTGACCAAGTCGCTGATTTAAACCTACCATTTTGGGGATTCGTCTGATTTGGGAGCTAGGAACTCAGTTACATAAGATGGAATTCACTCATTCCCCGAGGCAGGGTAAGTAAATAGATGGCTCCTTTAAGGGTTGATTCCGGGGCTTGAACAATGTGGCGCCACACACCTTCTCTTGGCCCGAGAGGTGTTCACACATAGTTGGACTATGTTGTATTGTTCATTAGATTAATCAGTGGTACTTAAGGAGTGAGATGTAACTACAGGGGCAAAACGATAATTTGACCTAGTTGTATTTACGAGCATCTGTGAAGAGTCATTGTACTCATGATTGGTTATATCCAATGGACACAGAAATATATCTGTGATAAGAAGAGTTTAGATGTCGGTCTTTAGTGAAATTCCTGACAGTTAACGGATGGTGGATATCGTGGCTAAAGAGTTTAGTCAGCTATTCACGAACCGTTGGAGCTTCGAGCCACAAGTCCATTAGGTCCCCTGGGTAGCTTGGATAAAGTCGCGAATCAGTATTTGGGTTAATTTGAAATGTTCAAATTGACAAAAGGAAGTTCGATTATATATGATATAATTGGACTGGTTAATTATATATGATATAATTGGCTAAATATAGGAGATACATTATTTTGGAGGAAATTAGATATAAATATGATTTATATCAAGTAGAGGAGAAAATATTGTAGTAGATATGTGATATCAAACTATAGGTGAAAAATATAATATGATTATATTTATTAATTAATTAATTATTTAATTATATGATAATTAAGCCAATTTTCACATTTGGATGTGGGTTAGTGGGATCCATCGGTTATTGTAACCGATGAATTAAAATGAAAAATGTTTTTCATTTTGAATCGCTCGGAGTTCAATCGTTCAAAAGAATTTGTGAGCGCGTGTTGGAGAATAGAAAACGATCGCTTAAGTTTTTTCGAGAGCCTATACGATAGCACTCTCCACCTAAACGATCGTCTACCTTGCGCCTAAATGATCGCACGATATTTCCTACACGATCGGATAGCTTCTCTAAACGATCGTATAGTGTGTCATTTTTGTTAAACGATCGTAAACCTTTTCCCAAACGATCGTTTAGTAAAACCTACATGATCGTGTAGCTCTTCCTAAATGATAAGCATTTCTGCTATGCGATAGCGTCTTTTTCCCTCCCACTTATCGCCTACACGATTTGTGTTTCCTTCTTCCTCTACCAAATTCACCAAAGACCACCCGTTGGGTTTTCACTCCGAGAATACCCAGGGCTCTTTAGTGGTGGTGTCGTCCCTGTAGTGTTCGTGTTTGTGCGTTGTGCGTGCTGCTGTTGTTGACGCTGCTGTTGGGTGTTGGTAGATCGCGTGGAGGTTTCCACTGTGGTGAGTTCTGGAGTTTTGAAGACGGTCTTCAACTGGTATGTAACTTACTCCCTTGTTATATCTTTGTCTTAGCATGCCGTTAATTAAGATTTGTTTGCATAACTGTATGTTGAATGTATATTGTTGTATTTCGGTCACTGTGAGATCGGAGCGATCCGAACGTGTTCATGGAACTCTTCGGTAAGAGATCCTTCTGTCATAACTAATATTGACACCGTACTGATGCCGGATATCCTCAATAATATGGTGCGGTTTTTCCTTCTGACCAACGGCGAACTCTTCTTTGATTAAGTGACCAAAAACGAATGCGCTGGTTTGCCTATGGTCATGATTCAATACTTTAATCAAGCTGTGTGGTTAGGCGTGCATTTTATGATCTTGAAAATATCACATCCATCCATTTTAATTGCTCAAATGACCCACTTACAAGTCGAGTGTAACATCGAACACTATATAATTTTTTAACCCGCAACTCAAAATTGTTCTTAATGGCCAACATTACTAACCTCATTTTCACATCATTTTTACTGAAGAAAATTTGACCTATTTCAACGGTATCCACCAATCCTATGAATGATTGTGGTTACATGATCAAGTCTCCCATTTTGGCATTACTACTTAAGGGATTGAATCCTAAGCGGAAGCATGTGATCGCCTTGCAATTTTGCTTTCAATTTTGCATAAACAAAATACAGTATAAAAATAATAACATAATGGATAAATAATCAAGATTAACATGCACTTAAGAGAAGAAAAGAGGTAAGAACTAAAACTTACCTTTGTAGATTCCTAAATTCTTCACGATTCCCTTCGGATCTTCTCCGAAACGTCTCTTTAATGATCAAGGGACACCACTGTAAATGAAACCTTGTTATTCTCTAGGATCCTAAGAATTTGATGTGTGGTCTCCAAGACTTAGAAGAGGAAGAAGTAGTAGAGAAAAGAAGAGAAATTTTGAAAAAAGTAGTAGGACATTAGGATTTAGAATTCTCAATTCAACTGTATCACAAACATGGGCCATGAATACCTCTTATAAAGAGGAGGGGTGACCCCCTTCTCCCAGTCTTTCCTATTCCTACTCTAGTTCTAATTTAATTAAATAAATTTTATTTAATTAATTAGTCCAGTAATTAAATAACCATATATATTAATTCCAGTTTAATATATATATATAATTAATTAATTAATTAATTAATTAATTAATTAATTAATATCACATGTTTATTTATCTTTGCTTCTAAAAAAATTAATTAATTAATTAACCATTAATTAATCAATTAAATGACTATATTAAATCATATTTAATATAGAATTAATCAACATATAATTATCACATATTTATACGTATACATCTCTTTAATATTTGAATCTTATTCAAATATTTTTCTCTCTTACTTATAGATCACATCTATAATTAACCATATTATATTAATATCATTAATATGCAATTGATTTGAACAATTCAAACCATTCCTCTTATATATCTTTAGTGAGCTAACAAGGGGACCTTATGGACCTACAGAATAGAAGCTCTAATGATATAAGATTAATTAATTAAACTTTTTAATTAAATTAATCAATTTTCATAAAATACCAGTCACTCCACTAAAGACCGATTGCTGCACTTTTCGCACTGTAGATATTTCTGTGTCCACGAATATAACCAATCAACAGTAAGTCGACTTTTCACAAATTGCTCATAACTATAGCTAGGTCAAAATACCGTTTTACCCCTGTAGTTACATCTAACTCCTTAAATACCATTGATCCCTCTAATGAACAAATAGTTTATAATCAAACTATAAACTAACACCTCTCAGGCCAGTGAAAGGTTGAAACCTCAATGTTCAAGACCCATAATTAGCTATTAAGGGAGCAATCTTGTGTAGTTGTGTTCCTAGCTCCTTACTCGGACAAGTTCCCAAAATGGTAGGCTTGTTGAGTCGGCTAACAAGGCAACTCTCACCCATGCAAATTTTAAGGATTTCCCTCATAGACAGGAGTTCACAACTCACTCAGGATTAAGGTCAAGTCACCTATGGTCATCCTAGTGACATGTAAGTCTCTTCTAGCAATGGTGTTATATAGAGAGACTATTCATTTTTCGGTCTGATCTTATACAAACTTTTTGTATAGAATACTCCTGCTCGCATGTCTGCACATGAATGATTAGGATCTGATCATTTGTAGCACTTTACGACAATTATAACCTCTACAAAGCAGGTCGTATTCGTAGTGTCACAAGGATAAGGTACCCAACCTTATCCATCTACTACAGACCATTTAGGTTATTACCTAAACATGATCCACCTATATGTCTCTACATACATATTTAAGTTTCATAAAATAACCTTGGGTCTTAGTTTATTGAATCAAATCAATGTAGTATAAATATTAGTAAAATACCCATTATTTTATTAGATATATAATTTGTCTTTACAAACTACAAGATATACTCAATTTAGGACATTAACTTCAACAACTACCTGATGGTACATTGCACGGATATTGGTGAGGCACACTCCCAACAAAATAACCAAAAGAATCAAAGTTGGTTGTTCTTCATTCACAACAAAAGGACCACTCTCTAAAATAACCGGGGTTGGCTATTCTTCATTCTTAGTCTCTTCCTCTTCTATCATCACATTTTCATTTACACATGTCCTAACCTCTTTTATTGTCACATTCGGATGTAATACGTTTGCTATATTAACATCAATATTGTCATTTTGCAGAGAGATACCGATGGACAAACATTATGCTCATTGACATCTGCTTCACACATGGGTTGGTCCACACAAAGGTAAGTTGAGCCCAAGATATATAGGACCCTACGAGATAATTCAACGTGTTGGGCCAGCAGCTTACAGGTTAGCTTTACCTACTGAGTTATCCAAGATACATGCCATTTTTCATGTGTCTATGTTAAGAAAATATGTTCCCGATCC
Source organism: Benincasa hispida (assembly GCF_027475165.1). Lineage (NCBI taxonomy): Eukaryota > Viridiplantae > Streptophyta > Magnoliopsida > Cucurbitales > Cucurbitaceae > Benincasa > Benincasa hispida. The sequence continues at coordinate 21,301,104 of NC_143478.1, forward strand.
TACCCATATTCTCCAAAATCAACTAGCACAATTGAAGGAGAATTTATCTAATGAAGAAGAACTAGTTTAAATTTTAGACAAGAAAGAGCAGGTGTTAAGAAACAAGATTAATCTGCTGGTTAAAGTCTTGTGGAAAAACCATGGAGTAGAGGAAGCCACGTGGGAAGCTGAGGAGTAGATGAGAAATAGATATCCACACTTGTTCACATGATGAGTTCAGAGCAAATTTCGAGGATCAAATTTATTTAAGGGGAAAATTAATTGTAAACCCCTAAACTTATTTTATTAGTTAATTACATTTAAGTTCCTCTAATTATGTGTTAAGTATCCTAATTATGTGTATAAGTTCTTGTAAGTATGTGATTATAATGTTTGTAGTAGTTGAAAAATTATGGAAGTTATAATGAGTATGTTGAAGGGAAACTAGTGACGGTTTCTGAGCGGAAGCGGGGATCAATCCCAATTTTAGTTTTCACATAACTAAAAAATTACAAAATAACACAGAGATTATGCATAAAAAAATTTAATTTTACAACATGTTTTTTTATAAGAAATCGAGGAAGAGATCTACATACCTTTGAAGCCAATTTCTTCACATTTCCCTCGAACGAATCTCCAAAACCAAAATTCCCAATTGGGCACCACCAGTTGAGAACCCTCTAATATTCTCTAGGGATTAGAACTGAGCAAGAGATGTGAACTTTGCTCAATTTTTTTGGAAGAGGGAAGAAGAAAAGAATGAGAGGGAAAGAGAGGAGATTTTTCTCAGAGAGAGCTTATCTGTCATACAGAGGAAGAAGATGGGTGGAATCGTTCAACCAACAACCATCCCCTCTCCATGTACTTAGCTGAGAGAATTAGGGGAGGGAGTGTTAAATTAAATTATATTAAATTAATAATAATAATAATATATAGATATATATAATAACAACCTTATCATATATATATATATACAAACATAATGTGTTATATCAAATATAACACATAACCTATAGTTTTATATTGTATCAAATACAATTTAACCTATAGTTTTATTTTCTCTCAACAATGCATGACATTTAATATAAATCATATTTATACTAAATTCAATTATATGAGTCTCATCCATATAATTAATATATGAGTCACATTCAAATATTTAATTCCTCTAAACTATTATGATATTTAACATAAATCATATTATATATTAAATTTAATTATATGGATATTATTCATATAATTAGTATTTGAATCATATTCAAATTCCTCTCAAAATACTTTATATTATAATGTACCAAATACATTATATTAATTATATCACATATATAATTAATTTAATTAATTATATCATATATAATTAATTCCCTCTATTAATTTGAACACTTTAAATTAATCAAAAATTAATTCTCAACTAAATCCCTGTTGAGCTATAGAGGGGACCTCATGAACTTGTAGATTGAAGCTCCTATAGTACTTGATTAATTAATTAAACTCTTTAATTAAATTACCCTACTTTCATTAACTATCGGTCACTCCACTAAAGATCGATAGTTGCACTCTTCGTACTACAAATATACTTCTGTGTCAATTGGATATAACCAATCAACAGTCGATGACCCTTCACAATGCTCGTAAGTACAATTGGACCAAAATTACCGTTTTGCCCCTGTAGTTACATCTAACTCCTTAAGTATCATCGATTCCTCTAATGAATAATAAGTCATAATCCAACTATGACCAAGTCCCTCTCAAGCCAGAAGAGGGTGTAGCCACATTGTTCAAGCCCCAGAATCAGCCCTTAAATGAGCAATTTATCAACGTGCCCCGACATCAAGGAATGAGTGAATTCCGTCTTGTGTAGCTGCGTTTCCAGCTCCCCAATCAGACAAATCCCCAAAATGGTAGGCTTATTGAGTTGGTAATTTAGCCACTCTTACCCATACAAATCAAAGGACGACCTTCATGAGCAGGAGTTCACAACTCACTCAGGATTCAGGTCATGTCACCTATGGTCATCTTAGTGAAATATAAGTCTCTACTATTATCGATGTTATATAATGAGACTAACCATTTCATGGTTCGGTCTTATACAAACTCTCTGTATAGGATACCCCCACTCATATGTCTCCACATGAATGATCAAGATCAAATATTTTGTAACACTTTACAACACTTGTAACATCTACAAAGTGGACCGTATCTGTATTGTCACCAGGATAAGGTACCCAACTTTATCCATCTACTACAGACCGTTTAGGTTATTATTTAAACAAGATCCACCTGTATGTCTCTACATATTTGTTTAAATTAGATAAAATAACCTAGGATGTTAGTTTATTAGATTGACTGTGTGTTCATAAAATAACAATTATTTTATTAATAATAATTTGTTTATACAATATTTATAAACTACGAGAATACGAGAGATTTAGGACACTAATACCAACATATGCAGATATGTGGAAAAATTTCTAAGTCTTGAGATGAGTGCTCTAGGGTAACAAAGAACAACCCATCCTTAGAAAAATTTTGGGAAAGCTAAGACAAGTGAGGAATGCATGGGCGTTTGTGGGCTTGAGAACCTAAGGGTGGAAAATTGATTAGTGTAACAAGAGGTATGCGTCAAGGGCTTAAAGGTCAGTGAAGTCCTAGGATGGATAGTATGTGGGCAATCGAGGTTGCCTAAGTGAACGCATGGTAGCCGAGGAGTGTTGAGGCGTGTTAGAGGTAAGGGATGCGACGTTAGCTATGGTATGCATTGGCCGAGGCAAACAACGGCAGGAACGTAGGCCTGGGCATTGGTAAGAGATTTAAGCATTCAGTTTAAACACTTAATGAGTAGGCTACGTGGCATGCTTAAAGGCCCTAAAGATGAGTTAAGTATGCTAGCTGTCTTTTTAAAAAGCTTAATAACTTTGTAGCCTTAGTATAAAAGGAGAGTTTGAATGAAGGTGTTTGGTTTTGACATTTTACGTGAGCAAAGGGAGGAGAATTTCTACCAACTTATGCTTTGAGTTTGAAGAAGTTGAGACAATGTTGTCAGAGAGGAATTTCCATGGAGTTGAGCTATAAATTGAAAATTTTCTTCAAGTGGTCAAGCATCTAAGGCTACGTGGACGACTTGTAAAGATTGGAGAAATCCAACCACAGGGAAAGGAATCAAAAGCTGGAAGTTTAAAGTAAGGTAGTTAAGATATTTAGAAATAAGTACTTAGAAGGAAGTTTCATGAGATTGTATCTGGAATTTAAGTTATGCAAGCTGAGAATGAAATCTAAAATTTTGATTGGATGAACAAGCAGACAGCTACAACCACGCATAAGCAAGTAGTTGACAAGCAGACGTTAAGTGTGGGCAAGTCATCACCGCATAAGCTAACATATTTTGACACATAGGAGTATCTTATGCGAGCTGCCACACACAGTAGTTGGTCGCAAGGTAAAAAATTAGTTAAGTGTGGTTATGCACTAAATATATTATACTAAGGATGTGTCGAGTAGAAAAAGAAATGAAACGATGCATTGAACTAGATTTGAGGCGTATTATGCATTACCTTGAATAATAAGTTAAGCTCGAGAGGAAGCTAAGGCGTTAACCAAAGACTCTTATTATTCAGGGTAGACGCATATAGGGGAGACCTACAATTCTTTGAGGAAGTAACCTAAAGATAGTGAGTGACTAGTTTTCAAAATATTTGCTAATTATTTTACTTAAATTTTCAACGTGTAGTCAGATTTATCTTGATCTTTCCAACGTGTAGTTGGTTTAATCTTGATGTTTCAACGCATGCTTTAAGTAAAGGGAGTCGAGCATGAACGCATGTTAATGATTTAAATGCAGTTTTTACATGTAATTTCCATGCGTTCCACTTGATTTTTATACTATGACTTAGCATTTAAAATGAGCTATTTACCGATTCCTTTAAGCATGATGATGGGTATGATGTTCATGATGTTAATGTGAATATTTGCTAAGTAAAGCTACTCTTGAGCATTTGGTACCAAAGGTAAAGTAAGGTATCCCGTTATATGACGATCCTTACTACCGAAGGTATGGTAAGGTAAATGAGATCATATCTAGTTCTACGTGCACGTAAGATCCATGTTCTTGACGTTGATGAGATCGAGCAAAAGAGCTCTCTCTCAACTAATGTTATTAGGGATCGAGTAAAAGGGCTCTCCCGTATGTTCAGGCAAAGGAGTAGAATAATTTTACAAGCATGTTAATGAGTTTTAGTCCAGGGTTTACATGTTATGATTTCACATTTTTACATTCTTATTTCGGAATCCTGGAATGTGAATGTAAATATTTTATTATAAACATGTTTATATCATAAGTTAATGGAAGTATGTTTTCTTTAAGGAAGCAACTCATTGGGCATTTAGAGCTCACTCTTTTTAATGTTTTTCTCCCTAGGTAGTGGTCGACGTCCCAAAGCCTAATGGTTCTGCCAGTGATTCACTACTTAAGAATTGTAGAAGGCTTGAATTTTAGGTGATTTCCTAGGTCCTGTTAAAACCTTAGTTTTATATGTACATGCCATGAGGAATAGGGTATAACTTATGTTGAACTGTTGTTGTAAATAGGGTTGGTTTTTCTGAAATTGTTTCGTATATTGGAGTTAATATTTTGATTAGTAATAGTATGTATGTCTTGAGCTGTTGCTAGGATTATGTGTTAAGTTTTGGATAATGATAAACTGCTAATCAGGTGTAACAGAAGCCAAGAACACAAGTATACAGGAGTATGTTGGGCAATAGTTGTCATAAGAGGGTTGGCAACTGTTGTCTTCACATATCTTCTCGGATTAAGAGGATAATCTGCAAAGAGGTGTGATACGAACTCTGTCGAACTAACTTGCATGATCTCATATACCAGATTTACTAGCTTATTATACGCCAATGTACTTGGAACTAGCAAACACTTTAAATGACCTTCAATATAGTGTTCTTTTGTGTCGTCCCATGTACCACCATAGTGTAAGAATATCTACTTCTCCATCCTTAAAAAAAAAACAATACATAAAGTGAGAAGTTAGGAAATTTGGTATTGTTAAATACTCGTTATACTCAATCCTCGCTACTCGATATTCTTAACACGATGCTTACTGTTTCATAGTTTTCCTTCCCCTCATCCTTGCTCCACTGGGAGCTACTTGTATGTCTTTGTGCACACTCACAAACTCACACTCACTCATTCTCTTTTGCTACATTTGTATATCTCATATAGCTTCGGAAAAGTAAAAAATATGAGCAAAAAATGAGAAAAAACTAGCATATTTACTTACGTGAGGTGTGAGACAATATAGTGAAATGATCTGAATGCTTTTATGACTTGATCTTTGTAAAAAAAAAAAAAAAGGTTTGTGAAATGGATTTTTTGGAAGGAAGGTGAGCCCGATTTCTCATTTGTGTTTCAATTCTATTTATTCTTAGTTAATAAAAAAAATTACTTCACATTTCAAGAAATTGATTTGAAAGAATAGTGAAAATTGTCATAAAATTCTCCAATTTGTGTATGTCTGTATATGAGCATAAAGTACAGAGCAGGTCCTCCGACGGCACGTGCATTTCAAAACGATCGAGTATATATTAATTGAGTATCGAGTATGATGTGGTTATGATCAAGTATACATGTGTCAATTGCACACGTATCGACTGACCATGCATCCGAGTATTAAGTGATTATGCATTGAGGATTGTGTGACAGGCCAACGAAGAACTAGTAACGAGCCATCGAGGATCAAGTTCCTTCATAGTGGCTAGCATGCGAGGTGCATCTCAGGGGCGAAGAGGTAAAATTACACATGAGTACCGTGCCACTTCCTATTACTTTTTCTACAGGTAGCCATTTTTCATTTGGACTTCCCAAACGAGACCATCAGTACAAAAATCCAATTTCATAAATACCCTTTTTTCGGACCTTGAATATTAATATGGTTTTTTTCAAAACTTATTAGAGAAATATTGTTGTTTTGAAACTTATTAGAGAAATATTGTTGTTTTGGGAGTTTGAGACTAGAAGTCGAAGGTCGAGGATTCGATTAATGTAAAGGTCGAACGTTGAGAACTCGACAAACAAAGAAAAACTTGGAAACAATATGTATATTAGGATTGTCGAAGGTTGAAGTTTCAACATACATAAGTCGAAACTTCAACCCTCGATAAGAAAGATAAGTGGGTGAAGGAAATCTCGCTAATTTTGTGATGAGGATCTCGCTATAGAAGAAAATCTCGCTAATTTTTAAGTTATTGAAGGTTGAAGTTTCGACATACATAAGTCGAAACTTCAACCCTTGATAAGGAAGATAAGTGGGTGAAGGAAATCTCGCTAATTTTGTGATGAGGATCTCGCTCTAGAAGAAAATCAAGCTAATTTTTAAGTTGTCGAAGGTTGAAGTTTCAACATACATAAGTCGAAACTTCAACCCTCGACAAAGAGATAAGTGAGTGAAGGAAATCTCGCTAATTTTGTGATGAGCATCTCACTCTAGAAGGAAATCTCGCTAATTTTGTGATGGGGATCTCGCTCTATAAGGGAATCTCGCTAGAAATGTGAGCTAAATCTCGCTGATAAGGTGAGCATCACTAGGAAGACAGTTTGTTAAAGAAATGCTTGAGGATCTCACTCATGAGGAAGATCTCGCTCATGAACAGGATCTCGCTCATAATTGTCTTCACTTTATTTACTTTCCATAGAAATATATATATATATATATACACACACATGACCAATGAGAAAAAAAGCTAATAATCATTAATGAAAAAATAACAACAATAATAGAATTTTGTTACAACTAATAACTATAATGGAGTAAGTTTAATGAAAGTGCATATATTAAAATTGACTATAATTGAATAAGTCTGAAAAAATATGGTCAACCTTGATTTTATTATCAAGTAAATTAAAATAATGTGTGAGGTCCTATCACCATGCTGCCCCTGTTCTGATTCCCCTACGTGATTCCCTGCATGCATTGACCGACTGATCCGATTCCCCTACTTTGATTCTATGCATGCATTGACGCATTCATGCCCCTCTGCCATAGCCTTAATGCCTCTTCAACCACCCCAAACCCGTGGGTCGAGTGTTCAACACTTGACCTACATCCTTTTAAACCACCATCCTCTTCATTTTTGCTCACTCACTCCCTTGATAGCTCACTGCCCTTGATTTTGCTCACTCCTTCCCCCTTAATTTGCTCACTGCCTTCGAAAATAAGCCTTCGAAATCATCTTCCTCTCCTCCCATTTCCATTTCCATTTCTCTTCTTGTATTTCGTTTAATACAAATTATTCTCACACAACTATACTGGTTCGTTACTCTACTAAATTTTTATTTTTTAAGAATAATTATAATTTTTTTTTTGTTCTTATATTATTATTTTTTTTTTATAGATTCTATTATTTTTTTTAATTTTTTGTAGTTGTTGTCAGATAACAAATAACAGAAAAAAAAGGGTGAACGTTGTCACTTTGAAGGAAAAAGAGAACTATCATCGAATCTGTGAGTTGAACTTTTGATATTTGAAAAGTTTAGTTTATTATTATGATATTTGATATATTTAGTACTAACTCTGATGTTTATAGTGTTAAAATGTTTAGTTTATTATTATGTTTAAGAAGTTGATATTTATAGTTTAATACAAAATTATTGTGATATTTAGTATAGTTTAACAAGTTTAGTATAGTTTCAAAAATGTAATATAGTTTGAAAATTTTAGTTTATTTATATGAAAATTATTGTTGTTATGTTTATTGTTATAAGTTGATATTTTCTAGTAAACATGAAGTATAATCATACGATCGGTATGAAGGTGTGTTTCATGTGAAGACCGGACGTCATAGTCTCAATGCCAAAGGAGGAAACGTTCAAATATTGAGGCTAAACAGGTCCAAGCGATACTGTTCATGTAACAAGTGGCAAGCATTCAGCATTCTATGCTCGCATTTTATGGCCGTTTGCTCACATTTTAACATGAACTACGAAGATTTTATTGAGGACTATTACAAATTGTCAACGTATGCTGAATATTACTCTCCTCAATTTCAACCTGTACCGCATGAAGATTATTGGATCACCCACCCTAATATGCCCCTCTTACATCCTGATCCATCGTTGTTGAGAAAACCTGGTAGACCGAAAAATTCAGTTATCACAACGAGATGGATTAGACAGAACCAGCCACTCGACAACGATGTGGATTTTGTAATCAGTTAGGACATAATCGAAGAAAGTGTCCTTCGTTACTAAGACGGGCTCCAGCTAGTTAGGGATTGAAAAATAAATAAACTTTTTATTATATATTCATTTTATTGTATATTCAATTTTTTTTATTATAATTTATTGTATATTCAATTTTTTATAATAATTTATTGTATATTCAATTTTTTTATTGTAATCAATAAAGTTTTACATTATTCTTTACCATCACACTGTGAGTGAATTTACCCTCACTTTTTCTACTATTCTATTTATTTATTACGCCTTTTTTTTTATTTTACTTGATAATAAAATCAAGGTTGACCATATTTTTTCAGACTTATTCGATTATAGTCAATTTTAATATATGCACTTTCATTAAACTTACTCCATTATAGTTATTAGTTGTAACAAAATTATGTTATTGTTGTTATTTTTTCATTAATGATTATTAGCTTTTTTTCTCATTGGTCATGTGTATATATATATATATATTTCTATGGAAAGTAAATAAAGTGAAGACAATTATGAGCGAGATCCTCCTCATGAGCGAGATCAAGCATTTCTTTAACAAACTGTCTTCCTAGCGATACTCATCTTACCAGAGAGATTCAACCCACATTTCTAGCAAGATTCCCTTCTAGAGCGAGATTCTCATCACAAAATTAGCGAGATTTCCTTCTAGAGCGAGATCCTCATCACAAAATTAGCAAGATTTCCTTCACCCGCTTATCTTTTATTGTATATTCAATTTTTTTTTATTATAAAGTTGTACATTATTTTTTTAATTAAGTTGTACATTATTCTTTTAATTAAGTTGTACATTATTCTTCTAATTAAGTTGTACATTATTCTTTTAATTAAGTTGTACATTATTCTTCTAATTGAGAAACAAATATTTTTTTAATTGAGAAATAAATATATATTTTTTTTCATATCATGGCTTTAAACCCAGGACCTGTTGATCCCGATGTTTTGTATGACCAGTCCATTCATCGATCATCTGTTGTATGGCAAGATCGTACAATTGGAAAAATATCTTGCAGGCGTCGAGAGGCAGCTCTCCAGCGCACTATCCCGCTTCACCCTTGAATACTACCGTTACTGCGCACATCTAGATTCTATGGGATTTTTAGATTAGGATTTATTCAGTTGGACTGGCATTTGATCACAGCCTTGGTCGAGAGATGAAGGCCCGAGATGCATACATTTCATATGTCTGTTGGAGAATGCACTATCACTCTACAAGACATAGAAGTGTTGTTGGGGTTACCTGTTGACGGTGAGCCAGTCACTAGAGTGATGTATGATGACTGGTCAGAAGTTTGTCAACTGTACCTCGGTGCGACCCCACTTGTCAACAAGATTAAAGGATCGAGGTTAAGTTTAATATGGTTAGGAACAAAATTTCGTTAGCTCATAGATGATGCAGACGAGGAAACCGTCATAAGATATGCGCAAGTATATATACTACAAATGACGGGTAGAAGTTTGTTTTTAGATAAATTAAGTCATTTTGTTCACTTGATGTCCTGCCACTGTTAGCTAACCTCCATTATGCGGGGCAGCATTCGTGGAGTGGAGTATGCTTGACATGGTTGTATAGACAAATTTTGCAACTATGGGCTTGGGTGTTGTTGGAACCGTATGTAGGCCCAAATATTTTGCAACCTGAGGTTTGAGAGATAGTTGGGCCTCTCATACTTTTGCAACTATGGGCTTGGGTGCGATTTCCAACAATGGCTCCACAACTACAACATGTTAATGACGCTCAATTAGTTGGACGAGCATACGGTTCTCGATATGTTATTTGAATTCAATTTAATTTTTATATCACTGATCTAGTTAATTTAAATTCTAAATTATCAATTTAAAAATTTAGGTGCAGAGACAAATTTTGTGTAACTAGGACAGCCACACATATAGTCAGCCAGTATAGATACATGTTTGATCTACTTCAACCTGAACAAGTACATTACACTGAACCTAATTGATTATTTTATACACTTTTTTATTGCATTTGTCTTTAATATTTTCTAATATAATATTTTGTGTTTCAGGTTATTTGGGAGCCATACAAAATTATTATGCATACTTTGCCTAATTTTTGTACGAATGGTCAAAACATAAGACGGACGATGAGTCCTCTCATATGTTTTCACATTAGTGAGTGACATCTTCCTGACAGGGTGATGAGACAATTCGGTTTTCAGCAGGATGTCTCATCGCCTTGTAATACTGAACCCATACTGCATGATATTGACCTAAGGAGTGGAGATTGGTTCGAAAAAGTTGCACATTTGGTAGTGCGATGGCACTATCGTGCAAGGTTTATTGCAGTTGGGGTTTCTCTTGAACAGTTTGACACAGATGTCACTCCAGAATATATCCATTGGTATAATAATATCACAAGGCGTTACGTCACTCGTCCGGGAGCAGCTGTGGGTCATCTGGTAAATGAATGAATATTATCTAATTATTTTTAATTTAAATTTATTTTAAATATTGTCTAATTGTTTTATAATTCACAGAGATCGAACAACAGTAGACTCCGTGAGGTTGCGAATGATCCGAACCAGGTTCTTGCTATATGTAGTGACAACCAAAGCTATATAGAGGAAATTCATTATATGTACGATATACCTATTGTTCCTCCACCAGCTTCTAGACGTGCATGGACATGGTCGGGGTCGTGGAGAGCATAATAAATATTTATATTATGAAGCGCCTGCAGAGGTACCAGAGCAACATCAAGAAGAACCCGAGCAACCTCAAGTTCGAAGTCGACGATGACAACCAGCTCGAAATCGACAACGTTCGCCTTGTGGGACACATTGATTTTTGTAATTCTTTTTATATAAATGAGATATTTAATTTACATTTTTTATGAGATATTTTTTTTAATTTATTCTTTTTAGAGTTTAAATAAAATAATAAAATATTTTTAGAAATTGTTTTTATAAAATAGAAAATTAAAAAAAAAAAAAGGAAAAAAGAAAGAAGAAGGTGGAATGTGTAATAATTAAAACAGAAAAAAAAGAGGAAAATTTGTACGGATGACCCAAAAATTGAAGTGTACTCTCGCTCTCTATCAAAATCTCGCTATCTCGCTCTCTCTCTTACTCTTCCTCTTTCTTATTCTCTCCCAATACAAAATTTCATTTTGGGGGATGACATCAACAAGGTTGAGGGTTCAACCTCGAGTTATTAAAAAAAAAAAATCAACAATATTTTTACAATTGTTTGAAAACAACAATATTTTCCTAAATAGTTTTTAAAATGACAATATTTTTTTTTCTTGTTTGAGAAAAAAAATTCATAAATACCAATACTTCGATAAAATATGATAAATACTAAATAGTCCAAACTTTAGAAGTTCCAAGTGGAAGCCATCTGAATATAAAGTCATAAACCCTAGAAACCTTAATCCACGGCGCCACGGCTCATTCCTCCAGCTCCGATCGACGACGATGAGGCCCTTAGACGAGCAGGAGACCACCGTCGTGTTCGAAAAGCTTCACAAATTTACCGGAAACAACCTCAAGAACATCGTCGAGAATCCCTCTCACGAAGGTCCCGAACCAAATCCAGGCCGCTACTGCTTCCGCCTCCACAAGAACAAGGTCTATTACGTCAGTGACTCCCTCGTCAAGCGAGCCACCAACGTAGCCCGCTCCAACCTCGTCGCTCTCGGCACCTGCATCGGAAAGTTCACTCATGGCGGCAGTTTTCATCTCACTGTTCACTCGCTAGGGTTATTGTCCCCGAATGCCAAGCACAAGGTTTGGCTTAAACCAACCTCTGAGATGTCTTTTCTGTATGGAAATCATGTTTTGAAAGGCGGATTAGGGCGGATTACTGAAAATATTTCTCCCGGTGATGGGGTGGTTGTGTATTCTATGTCGGATGTGCCTCTGGGATTTGGGGTTGCGGCGAAGTCCACGCAGGACTGTAGGAAGTTGGACCCGAATGGGATTGTGGTTCTTCACCAGTCTGATATTGGAGAGTATTTGAGGATGGAGGATGAGCTTTAAAGAATCAAGTATGAAGATGAGTTGAGTTTATTGGGTATTGGCTTCCTGTTCCAGGTATACTCGAGTTGTTCTTGTAAAGTTTGTTGGTCAATAGGATTTTGAGCCCAATTTGATATACTACCTTAGGCATCAAGTCAATTTAGTAACTTTTGAACACCATGGTGTTGAGTTTTGTCTCTTAATTGAGTGTTAAATTTATGTGAATGATGAAACTATTGGCCAAATGCGGGTTATCAATATCATAGAGATCCGATAATGCTTATTGCTTTGCTTCAAACTAATAATTTCTTCTTTTTATGGTTGTAATGAAGATTTTCTTTGATGGGCTGTTGTTAATCTACTTTCACAAGCACTGGCCATGTGGTTTAATTCTGTGCTTGTTTTTGTAGCAAGATACCAGCTTCTCGTTTTTGTATCAATTATTTCTATTTGCACGTAAGGCCAATACATACTTTTGTTTGATCATCAATACACGCGGTGAATTGAGCAACAATGATCTTCACTAGAAATGAGTTTTCTTTGTTAGGCTTTAAGCTAGTTTCATTTCTGTGATGATGGTTTCTAAGGATTTGTGTAATGTTTTAGATGATTGGATCTCTCTCTCTTGTCTATGGTTTAAGTTTTTAAGAAGAACTAGATACATTCCTGCTCTGTTTTTTATGTGTTAAAGAGAAACTGTTCACACCGTGGAAGTCTGGCTGAGGTAAGTGCAGGTTGTATAAATTTATTAGTAACTACTACATAATTCTTCTTACCTGTGTATTCCAAGCTATACTTAAGTATGGACTACAATCTACATGGATAAATATGCAATACATGGATAAATATGCAACTTTGTAATTTATACACACTGCTTTTCTAAGCACTCAATGATCCAAATTTTGTCATCCGTATGATTAGTCTTTACACTTGAATAGAGGGCGGAGTTTCTGATTGGTGGCAAGTTATGACTTATGAGCAATGTTGTGGTTAGATGAGGTTATTTTTTTTGTAGGTTTGGTTCTTCTTACAATGTTAGTTAGTTAGGTTGTGGTTGTGTGTTCTTTTTCCCCAGCTAGATTTGGATATTTAAGATTGAAGGCTTTTCACTCACTCAATTTTGTGAATAGATTCATGTATATTTTTTTTTCTTGTGTGTTAATACAAAAGCATCTATTTTAACAAAAGTTTTTATTAGGGCAAAAACTACTTGGAATTAGTCTATTTAATCTCTGAAGTTCCAATAACTTTTGGTCCCAACAGTTTGAAAAATTGGTTTAAATGGTCATTGGCTCCTTTGACCATTAGTTAACTGACATTTAGACGATTTGGTGTTGATTGAACTGTTAATTTGTCAAAATGTATTGATTTAATTATATTTTTGAGTGATCAGACCTTTCTCTCCTTCTCCCTTTCTTCCCAACTTCAACAAACCTTGTCGCATGCCTTCTTTGAAAGACATCGATGCTAATTTTCAACGAAGGAAGGTGCCTCCTATGTTCATTTGTCTTGAACTAGAACAGTAGTTCTTGTTTGTTCTAGATTTGTTCGGAATGATGGAGGATCTAGATCTACCTTGAACTGGAACAAAGGTGTTCGTTCTCCTTCATTTTACAGATCTGCGAACTCGACTTCAACATAGAATTTGAACCTCCCATGCTAGTAATATAAGAACCCATCATAGAATTTGAACCTTTATATATATTATACACTAAAATCCCGAATTCTGATTGTATCAACCAAAAATTTTCTATGGTAATTAATATTCAAGATTCGAACCACTCCACAAGATAGTTTGATCAAGGCTACTTGAATTATGCTAGAAGTTGAGTCTCACTTTCATTCAAAAACTAGATGACCTTTGTGATACAGCAAAGTTGGCTGTTTGTAGCCTTCAAACTATAACCTAAATTGGCCACTAAAGTGTCTTCAAGAGTGCAACTTTCCACACTTTAATGTCTTAATGACCCACTAACAAAAGGAACCTAGATAACGTTGAAATGACTAGAAAATTGAAAATTACATCGAGAGTCTCAAGTCCAATTTTGAAAATTGCTAGCTTCTTGGTATTTGTAACTTCTCAAAAATGAATGAAGCTCCATTAAAGTAGTTCAAACAATTGCTTTAAATGAAGCTTGAGATGCGCTTAAGTTAATCATATATGATGTTGAGTGCATTTAATGCACCTCTATCTTCAAGTCTCTTCTCGAGTTCACCAAAAATTGAACACGAGGAATCAAGGTTATTGAAGTTTCTTAACTCTTAATCCACATCATCAGTATTCCAATTGTGGTGACAACGATGGCTAGTGACTATATTTGAGTGGAGAAATGTCAAGTGACGAATTTAAACTTTGGGATTAGAAGTGTATTTTGCTCTGAATCTTTGCAACTTAATGGAGGCCATATAATTAAAATATGACAAACTTTTTTACCGAGGGATGGATACCAAAGTGGATGATTGACTCATTCTATACTAGAAATAATCACAAGAAATCCTTTAAGACCTTCTATCTCTGTCGCATAATATGGTTTAGTCGAGTAGTTTCATCTGGAAGGGGTTAGATTAGAGGAAGGAGCTGTTTTTACATATGGATTGTGCCATCTCCTTCTCCATTACTGAGAATGGACAAAAGAGATGAAACACGGATATTGAAAGAGAGTGACTTGTGTAATGTGGAAAATTCCAGGCTAAAATATGTTTTCTCAGGTCATTTTTGGTTCAAAATGGGCTCTTGGGCTCATTTACCTATTCATGTCAAAAGGTATTTTGATATGGGCTTCTAATACTACATTTCTTTCCAAAATTAATAAGATTACAAAAGTTGAGTGGATAACACACCTAAGTCAATCGGTTTGATTGTTTCTTTGCTTTTTTAAAAGAAACGTGTCCTCCCAGATAGCTTTATTAAAAGAACATTAAAAAAATAAATGATCCCTAGACTCCACTCTAATAGTACACAAAACACAATCACTAGGGATATCAAAACACTACCGCCTAACACCAACACGAGTCTGCAAGCCATTTCGAATAGCAAGCCAAGAAATGAAAATATGCCTAGGAATATTTCTCTCAAACTAAAGGAGGTTAGCCCATGACACGATAGGATGCTTAGGAGATAATGACTCTCAAGCATTAGCAATAAAAAATACTCTAGACCGACATGGAAGCCAGATAATATAATTCTCTCACCCAACCTCCACATTAATCAAATGCACTTGCATGGAAAGGCCAACCTAATCCCTAAAGATAGAAGGCCAATTCCAAGTCTCGTCAGAACATAGGAAATCACCCACCTTAACATGAAGAGAACTATCAACATCCAAGACAACCTCAATACTAAACTGTTGAAGAATGGTGCTCCCACTAACCATGGGTCATACCAAATCGACAACGACACCCATTTCCAATAGAAAATCATACCAATAACCTCAAACTATCTCAAACTTGAAGAATAGTCCTTTAACACCAAGATGAAGACGAAAATGCCCTAACCGCCCAAAAACTCCAACCCCACAAACTATATGCCTCCACCTAAGCAACCTATAGGAATCCAAATTGAACCAGGATAAGCCACAATACCTTCACGATGGCATCATCATTCCAAGAAGGAATGTAGCCAATACCCAAACCACCATAGCAAGACGAAATGAAAACATCTGCCTAAGCAACCTTTACACCCTCAACTCTATCTACTTTCCCTTTCAAAAGGAAGGCGTAAAGCAACCAATCAAAATCCTGAATAACTTTAGCAGGAAAAACAGACATACTGGCCTAATAGACTTGAATGCTTTGCAAAACAAATCAAATAAATTATAATCGACCAACATAAGATAGAGCCCTAGCAGACCAACTCCTAACACATGTAGTAACTCTCTCCAACAGAAGCGAACAATCTAAATATGAACTTTGAATCCCATGAACTCTGAATCCAAGACAACTAGAAAGTTATCACAAAGAGACCTGCTCCTAACACAAGTAGTAACTCTCTCCAACAGAAGAAAACAATCTGCAATTGAAAGCCTTAAAAAATAAGAGGTAATCCAAGATAACAAATGGGGAAAGAAGCCAACGGGAATCCCTTGAACTCTAAAAACCTCACAGCCTCACCAATAAACATGCCATCGTAAAACATAGAACTTTTACCATCATTGGTAGCAAGACCAGATATCCCCTAAAACCTTTTCAAACAGATTGCACAAAAGCCAAAGAATTGCAGTCCCCAACATTAAAGATCATCAAATCATAAAGAAAACTTAAATGAGTGAGCTGAATTTGATAACATCGATGATGGAATTGAAAAGAAGGGGGATGAGAGTTCAATAAACGAGACAACACTTCCATGACAATCACAAAGAGATAAAGCGAAAGAGGGTCCCCTTGTCGAAGACTTCTCAAACTAGAAAAATATCCTTTAAGTGACCCATTAATAGAAACAAAATACATGGGAGATATAATGCATGCCTGAATCCAACTGACAAATTTACAAGGGGTACCAATAGCAAGAAGGGTGCCGAAAAGGAAATCCCAATGAACAGAGTATAAGCCTTACCGGCATTCCTATGATAATATCCCACCTGGTCTCGATAAAGAAGAATATTATCCATAATACTATGGTCTTTCATAAAAGCAAACTAAATTATGACTGATGAAATGGGGGAGTCACTTTGCATTCGTTGAACCTAAAAGAAAAAGAAAAACAAGAGATTACTATAGGGCATAGATTAGGTTATCCAACGTCACATATGATCATTAGAAAATGAAAGTAGCCATTTCTAGCTTTGAGAATAACTTAAATATATAGAGTCATTCTTAGATTGCCTGTTAAATGTTTTTTTTTAATATCTGTGATTACCTTTTAAATATAAATTATTTGAAAAATGATTTTATTTGTTACCTCAAGGATTATTTTTAAACAGGTTTTAGTACTTACAAAATTAATCCAAACAAACATACATGAAAATTCATGAAGTAGCAAGTTTGTGGTTGGACCAAATCTATGATCAAACTAGTAAAATCCATCTCAACTCCTATGATCTAGTAAAATTAATCTCAAAGTCGAGAGAACTCTAAAAAAACAATGTTATGTTTGAAAATAATATTCCTAAAATGATTATGTTTATAGTCTTACAATATAATTAACACATAACTAATTAAATCAAAACTACAAAGTTTATAGGTATTGTATATAATTTAACCAATATTTTATTTGCGCTAATGTTTTCAATTCTTCATATAATTATGATAATTTTTTTAAAGGTGATCTCCATAGCTTTCACATATACTATAGATTATATAGAAAAACTAGTTGATGGTATACTCTTAAAAAAGTAGAAAACGATGAACAAATTGGTTATCAAACATACTCGAATTGAAACATATGGATTTTTTTCCCTAAAGAAATCTATTAATGAAATTTGGAAGAACAATGGAGAGTTAGACATTTATAATTTTTATATAACAATGGAATATATCCTTAGGGGTTGTTTGATAGCTTCCATGGAGTTAGATTGGGTGGACTTATTTGATGGCTGCTTAAAAGAAAATGGTGGATTTTAAACCCACTTTACTTACCATTTTCTCTCCTCGTTTCACACTCCATTTTCAGACGTTTTAATTAAACTCTCTCTTTCTCTCTCTCTCTTTCTGTCACGCGTTTTCATTACTCATTTCTCTCTCTCTTCTCATCTTCTCTCTTCTTTCATCGTTCGGTTTGTCTTCTTCATCTTGTCTCTTCGTTCTCCCTTCGACTCGAATGGGTTGTATTCCTCTCGGACTTCATTCCATATTTGAATTTTCTTACTCAATAATACGTTTCTCTTCTTTGGTTTCTTTGTATGCCTATTTTTTTTAGATCGGGTAGATATACGAATAATTTTCTAGTAGATCTATTTTTTTTTTATAGATCTAACTATTTTTTTTTTATAGATCTAACTATTTTTTTTTTAGTATATATGAATGATTTTATAGTAGATCTAGTTTTTTTTTCTGTTTAGATCTAAAAAAATTTCGAATATTTGGTTTCTCGCTGAAGATTTGTACGTTGTTGCCTTGATTTTCTCATGTTTTATTCGTCCTTGCATGTTTGATTTTCTTATTGTTGTTGGCTCTATACTTCGTCTGATTCCAGACTGTTCTGTTTTAGCTTCCTTTCCATTTTGGATATCTTTTTGGCTTGCATGTTTATGACTAACTAGGGTTCACTCTTATAAATTGTTCTTGGTCTCTTACACACGTTTCCACTTTTGTTTCCACTAGCTCGAATGAGTTATATTTTTTTATCCATTTATATTGTATTTACTTCTTCCTTCCTCTGTTGATATTTGTTCTGTTTCCTGACTGTCTTCCATACTTTTTTCTTCCAGATCTCCTCTTGCTGCTACAATAATAAATCATGTGTCCTTCCCTTCCCCTTTTTCTTATGCTTTTCTATCAAAATTGGTCAAAGTGAATTCTTGGTAGGGGATACTGACCATGTTATTGGAGCTTGGTGGGGGTCAATCTGTTCCAAGTTCTCAACAACATGTATGTTTTTTTTAATCTTTTTTTCCCCCGAAGGTCGATGATGATTTGTTCAAAAAAATCTACAGTCTCATATTTGAGTACGATTTTTTATTTGATTTTATTTCATTTCAATATTTAGATTAAAAAAGGAATGTATCTTTGTTTTTCCTTATGTTTTGTGGACTGTTTTGTAATTTCTTCCTCCATATATAATCAATATGTTTTGTGTTCTACATCTGATGAATGAATTTTTTTTTCTTTGTTCCATTGAAATTGTTTTCAATATTCAACTAAATTCAATTTTCGTAGATTTAAATTTAGCTTCAATTTTACAAATGTTGAAACTGTTTATTTTCTTTGCTTGGAGTTAGATTTGTTCTAATGAAATAGCTATATCAAATCTTGAGACATTCTAATCTGTATTATTATTATGTCCATTCATATGTGAGATATTAGGTTGTATTTATGTCCATTTTCAGCTCAACTACCGAATTAATATTGACCTAACCATTACTTAATTAATTTATGAGTTGACTCTCTTTATTATGGTTGTACTGTACTTACTATTTGAATTTATTGAGGTTAAGTGCACTTAAGTGTACCTAACTTTTCTCACTAACCATCCTTATTGTATTCTCTACTTATACCTGAATCCCGTTTCATATTTTTTTAGATTTCTCCACAGCCTCTTCCAGTAAACTGTGTTGGTACGTCCCTACTCTAACCTTTTTACTTCAACTTTTCCTTAAACCGTTTTACATTCCCATGTGTTATTTGGCTGTTGCAATATATTTCGTTTCCTTCTTCCACGTCTAATTTCAACTTATTTCATCCCTATAAGGTATGCTTCCTTCTTTTCTTATAATCAAAGTAAGATTTGTTGCTAACATTTTTATGTTTCTATTAGGCTCTAAACTTATTTTTCCGCCCCGTAGTTGTGGACTGTCTCAACCTTCATTCACTCCGAACATAATCAAAGGTATGATCTACTATATTTTATTTCTACTTCAATCGTATTGATATACCTTATGATCGAACTATACTTCTTTTTCTTCCGTGTAGGGCCCTAACAGCAAAGCAAAAAAAAAAAATCAATCTCAATTACAAAAACTGCATCAGAGATACCTCAAGTCTGCAGACCAAACACAGACAATAATTACCAACTTAATTCAACTCTGCATAACAAACCTAAACAATTTAACTCTTCAGATAATAATTACCAACTTAACTCAATTCTCTGCTTTTATTACCCACCGAGCGCTCCCTTAATGAAATCCTAGCTAAGATGCTTTTAAATAGACTTTATTCTCATAGACTTCGTTGGATTTGATACATCTGTTTTTAACCCAAACAAAAATTTAGGCAAACCAGCAAAATCAGCCATCTCTTTGGATTTGATTTTTATATGATTCCTTTCATATTTATATCAATAAGAAAACTTTCCACAATATTCCCTTCAAATTAGGCAACCACTTCACAAAACCCATATTAACAAAAATGAAAAAACATAAAGTTTTGCAAACAATTTCTCATTAATTGTTTGAGAAAGAAAGATGGTTTAAAATACAGTTTTAGTCCCTAAATTTTTAAAGTAACAATTTAGTCGGTGAATTTTAATTGACAACGATCTAGCCAAGTATTTCCAAATTTATAATATTATAGTCTCTATACTTTTGTAATAATTTAGTCCCTATTGTGAAATTTTTCATCAAAATTCAATATTAATTTTATTACGTAGCGATTTAGTTTTTATAGTTTATAAATAAATTTAATTTCCAACTAGTTTATCAACCTATGCATGCAAGAGGTTTCACTAAATCATATTAATAATTTTCACGATATAGACTAAATCGTTATAAATTGTAAAGTATAAGAACTAAATTATTATTTTTTAAAATTTAAGACTAAATCGTTATAAATTTGAAAATATAAATCGTTATCAACTAAAATGTAGGATTAAAATGGTTAGTTTAATGAAAGTACAGAAACACAATGGTTTTTAACCTAGAAAGATGCCAAAAACCTAAAACTGAGAGAATATATAATGTGTTGTTTTAGGAACCCACTTATATATATATTGTTATTAATAATAAGTAAAGAAAAGAAAGATTCTTTCATATTGTTGTTTTGGAAAGAGTTACATGTGATTTGGCTCTCCTTTTCACTGTGCTTATACATCCCCTCACTTTTCAAACTTTTCTTTTTTCTTTTTACCCCAACAATTGTTGGATCATAAATATTTTATAGATCTCGTTTGATAATCATTTTATTTTTTATTTTTAATTTTTAAAAATTATTTATTTTTTTAATTTCTTACCATGATTGATATCTTTCTTGAGTATAATGATTGAATTTTTAATCAAATTCTAAAAATAAAAAATAAATAAAAAACTAAAAGCTATTTTTTTAGTTTTCAAATTTTGGCTTGTTTTTAAAATAATTGGTAAAAAACATATAACAAAAGAGAAGACTTGGAGGCAGAAGTAGTGCCTACTTAATTTTAAAAAACAAAAACAAAAAACCAAATGGTTATCAAACGGGCTTAAAATTTATGTTTTTAGTATATTCTTTAGAGCAGTAACTGTCTTTGTACATTACACAAAATTATCAAATTACAATTTTTCATGTAGCAAATTATTCTTATTTCTTTTTCAAAATATTTTAATTCTTTTTTTACTAAGTGATGAGAGGGGTATGCATAAAAATGGGTGCCTCTTAAAAAAAATTACTACCCTAGTTGATATATAAATATTCTTCAAAACTCTTAAAATGAGATCATTATAATTTGAAGCCAACAAATAATATTTGTACATTAATGTCCTAAACTAAATCATATTGGCTAAATTACAAAATATAGCAACAAACATTGTCATTTGTTTGAAAAAAAAATACCCTTGTTTTTTCAAAAGTTTAAATATTACCTTTGATCACCTATCATAAAACGTTTTAAAACTACCTTAAGAGTATAAATTTATTAAAACATGGAACTAGTGTGGTGATATTCATGTACCCAATTTCCGTTTCAAGTCATTATAGTTGCATCATTTTAGGTTTCAATTTTCAAGAATATTTTTATAAGTTTTGTTGATCAGAAAGTAATTTTGAAATGTTTATGAAAAATTAAAGATAATAATGTAATTTTTGAAAGAGCAATTTTTTTTTTTTTTAATGACAAGGTTGCAAAATGCCAGATAATTTTGAAAGTGAAAATTTTATGGAAGAAGGGAAAATGAGGCATAAATTAGAAGAAAGCAGATTTGTTTCATTTATAGTTTTGTAAAATAAACAATAATTCGACATAAATTTTTTTAAGACAATAATTCTCGGTAAATTATTACTTTATAAACTCCTTTCAATATATTGTCCCATTTTATAAGATGCTTGGACCTTGGTGTAAACTGTAATCATAGTAGATATATCATATTTTTATAATTTCAATATTGATGTAAGAGATAAATCGACATTTTCACTATATATCATAAAAATCAATAGAGAATATAAAATAGGTAACAAAATATCACAAATACATGTGGATATAACATTAATAACAAATATTTTAACTCATTTTAAAAGTGTGTAAAATATTTATTTACAAAGTTGAATATTAACATTGACTTCTTAGCGATATTTCGATAAAAGTGAAACCTCAACATTTTCATCCACATCAATATTTTAAATAACTTTGATATATTATTGGATCAAACACATCATTTCCAAAAATTACATCAAGTTCTTCACTGAGTTTTTATTATTGATGTACATAGTTACGTGAGGAATCTTTACATGAACACAAAACAATAGAATATATTCAAAGATTTATATTTGTTTTTATTTTAAAAGTATAGTTTTTTTTTTTTATAAGTTACGCTTCTATTCCCCTTGATGACTTAAGTCCCATTATGTAAATAAATAAAAAGTTTGTGGCGTCATTTAAAAGAGAGTTTTTTTTTTTAAAAAAAAAAAAGTCATTCTTTAATGATTTCGACATTTCATACTTCCTTTTTGAAAAAAAAAATGAAAAAAGAATGAGGATGTTGAAATTAAAACCAAAATGCAAGAAAAATGTGGATGTATGGTGATCATACAAGGAAATATATGTGCGTTATAATATAATGGTTAAATTATAAGTTTAGTCTTGGTTTATTTTGGTCCCTAAAATTTTAATTTTGTGATTAATAAGTTTGCAATATATTCAAAATTTTCAAAAGTCAATTGATCTACTAGATGTAAATTTAAAAGGCTCCACTTTTTTTTTTTTGTAGCGATTTTGTTTTTAGTTTTCACGTTTTGAACTTAATGCCTATTTTTAAAAATTATTGGCTTTTTGACTCTTAATCTCATATTAATTAATTTTAGTTAATTAATTAATAAATATTTTGATGATAACAAACTTGATTTTTTTATTAATAGTTTTAATATTTTGAAAAGTTCATAGCGTTGAACTCGAAATAACGATTACAATGCCTTTTGAATCACCTAAATCAGAGTTTAAACGAAGAAGATATAGTCGAAATAAGCTTAACAAAAAAAATACCCAAAGTGATAATGTGGTGGTCAAATCATCAAAATGGACTCAATTAAAAGGTGACATGTGGGGCAATAGAGGAGTGACACATGGTCATGTGAGCTTTTACTTTTTGTTGGATTTTAAAAGAAAATGATTTAAAAATATATATATTATTATATTATTTTATATTTGTATCTAACAGTTAATTGAGGTTAATAAATAATAATAATAATAATAAATTTCTCACATGCTTCAATTTCTATTGGCTATACTTTTTGTTAAAAGAAAAATTATTATTATTATTATTATTATTACTACTACTTTTAAACCTCCAACATTGATTTGAATTTTACAAACATCTAATGATCCAATTTGAATGTGGTTTTCACCTACTTTCTTCTCTTTTTATACTTCATTTTTCTTAAAATTTCTCCAACTTTTTCACATTTAACAATCCTAAAAAATTGCAAAAGACCACTATTATTGCACTCTCCCCAAACTTTCAAATTTCATTCTTTTTTATCTTATTACAGAAAGATATTTTTATTGTATTGTGAGGATTAATTATTATGAGCTCAATTTTGTACATTTACTCTATTTGGAGAGTTTCTTGTGTGTTCTAAAGCTTCAAAAATATTGAAACAATTGGATCTAACTTGTGGAAAGGGTCGAATTTTCTCTTGAACCCATAAAAGAAGCTAGGTAGAAGTTCAACTCTAATCCATGAAAAGAGTTAAAGAATATTTTTAATTATAATCGAGGTAATTGGGAAAGTAGATATAGGTTGAGTTTGAATGAATCACTATAAAAATTACGGTACCTTCTTTTCTAACTCTATCCTAATTATTTTTGCATTTAATTTTAGTTTTTCACTCTCAAATAGGATTTTTATTGATTTAATTTTTAAAACATCTTATTAGTTTTAAACTGAACATATTTTTTAAGAAATTTAATTAAACCCTATTCATCCCTCTAGGTTGCAATACATGTTCAACAAAAATTAGTTCTTTAAGTTTTTTAAAATATTAAATCATAAATTTAGTCCATATAATTTGGTAAAAGTTAGAAATTAATCCCAATAAATTTAAAAGTTAGAATTTAGTCCTTATGATTTAATGAAACATCATAAATAGTCCTTCTGTTTTGGTAAAATTCTCATAAATGATCTCTAAACCGAAGTAAATATTTATGAGGGTTTTATCAAACCTTAGAAACTAAATTCTAATTATAGACTATGGACATTAAATTCTTACTTTCTTCAAATCGTAAGAACCAAATTTGCAATTTAATTGTTTTCAAAACTTGGTGTAGTTTTTGAA
Source organism: Benincasa hispida (assembly GCF_027475165.1). Lineage (NCBI taxonomy): Eukaryota > Viridiplantae > Streptophyta > Magnoliopsida > Cucurbitales > Cucurbitaceae > Benincasa > Benincasa hispida. The sequence goes on from NC_143478.1 coordinate 21,325,626, forward strand.
AACATGAGTAGAAGTAGATAGTATTCTTGGGAATGACTTTGGCAAGGCCCATAGCAAAAAATAAAAAAGTTAACTTGAGGGAAAGAAAGGGGGTTTTGTCCCAAATTGGAAGATTTAACATTGTCAATAGGTATATATATATATAAAGGCATGCAACAGAGCTTCCATATTGTGGTTGTTGTAGAAATAGGAATTTACCCCGTACGCATGCGCTGCCCTTCTGTTTGGTCGGTTAGGTGGGCTTGGGTAACCATATGCTCGTGTCAAAAAATAACTAATTTTTTACTAACTTTTGATTTAAATTTTTACCGTTTTATGAATAACGTCTTTTATCTTCTTCTTCCTCTTATACAGAAGGTATTCCAGATCTAAAACAAATCGTTATTCCCACTATTTTTTTTCCTTTCACAGTTTTGAGCTATATTTTCTTTTGATTCCATTCCTTTCTCCGACGAGTGCACGTCTGAGATTGGAGGTTGTGTAAACATTTGGGAAGCAATTGACAATCACGATTAGCAACGAGATCGTATCAATTTTTGTTTTCAAGGCAATAGTTCTTTCAAGACACAATAACGATCATTTTGGAACTACAAATATAACATAGGAATTTATATACAAAAGTAGAGTTTATAGGTTGTTTAATTTCCAAAAATTAAAAAAAAAAACCAAAAGTCAACTAGTTATCAAACGGGATTTTAACTTTTAACTTTTAATTTTGTATCTATTGGATTTGTGGATTTTAAAACATTTCAAATAGGTCGTTAAGAATCTAATAGAAACTAATTGAAAATTTAGAGATCTTTTCCACCCAAAATAAAAAGTTGAAGAATTTATTAGATATTTTTGAAAAATTTAAGAGTCAACTTTAGTTTTACATTAAAAAAGAAAAAAAAAAAAATTGAGGGTTTATTGGGTGAGGGAAGATGGCTATCACATGGGCATGTCAAGGTATTGGTTAAAGCAAAGCCATGGTTGAGAAAGTTGGTCGGTTTGAGACATAAATGAATATTTGTAACCCCAAATGTGTAACAACTTTACTATTGAGAAAGGAAAAAACTTTATTGTAAAATGTTTATTTTTTAAAAAAAGCAAGAAATATTAGAGAAATTGCAATATAAGAATAACTCGAATCAAACTAGTATATTTCTTTGTTTAGAAGTGTTTTTAATTTATTTTATTTTAATTATTTATTTATTATAGTAATATATTTTGAAAATGTTCTTCTCTATATCGTTTCAATTTTATCAGATGACTTCGAAGGAATTATTTTGAAAATGTTCTTAAAATCGGAGAATTTTAACAATTAATTACAAAATTTCGCTGTTTCGTAATAATCTGATAAAATTGAAACACTATTTTTAAAATCCTAGGATAACAAAACAATAGACATATAACTTTTAATAACAATTTTGTTCTCACATTTATTTTATTTTTGAAACTCAGATAAAATAATTTTTTTTCTTTTTAAGAAAAACAAAAATAAGTTTTAAAGTTAGTGTGTGGGTGTGTATATATATATAAATATATATATTTGAACAATTTGCTTAAATACCTAATATACCAAGAATATTAGGTCCATATGCTTTCCATGGTTTTATTGTGTAATTTGATATGTAGAAACTTAATACGCAAGGTTAATTATATTAATTATTTTATTGAATTATTCATTTTGATAATTTTTATTTGAAAAAAAAAACTTGATTCATTTTATATAAGGATTCCATTTAAAGTGGACCAAAAAGAGCTAATATTCTACCAATCTTTTAATTTGTTCGAATGAGCTGAAAATTTTAAGTTTATACCATTTCCTTTTAGGGAATGATTAGATCCCTATGCAGCCTCTTTCTTTACATAATGAAAAAATAACAATTCAAATTTTTTCTTTAAAAAATATATATTTTTGCCACATGAAAAATTTTAATTAGCCAATCAGTAGGTATAACTAAGACCTCGTTTGATGACAATTTGATTTTGGTTTTTGTTTTTGAATATTAGGCTTATTTCATCCACATTTTTTACAATGATTTGTATCTTTGTTAAGTATAATGATTGAATTTTTAGTCAAATTTCAAAAATAAAAACAACCTTTTGAAAGCTACGTTTTCTAATTCTCAAAATTTGGCTTGTTTTAAACCATTGGTGAAAATTAGATAACAAAGTAAGAAATTTGGAAGTAAAAATAATGTATATAAACTTAATTTTAAAAAATAAAATGGTTACTAAACGGGACTTAAGTTTTTTCCCCTCTTCCCTCCGCACAAATTTCACATAGATAAATCACAACTGACATTTTAGTACACCACTAATAAATTTAATTTTTAGTCTTTGTTTTGTATTTTCAATTTTGAAATAATTTTAGTTACTAAACTTTATATATAACAATCTATAAGTCTTTATAGTTTCACTTTTGTAACCATTTAATTAAACTAATAAAGAGATTAAATCTTTTATCAATTAAAATAAAAAAGAAATGACAAAATTAATTTCCAATGATTTTTTTTGTAAGATGGAAATTAAATTGTTGTAAATTTTAAAACCTAGAAACTTAGACCTTATTTGGCAATTATTTTATTTTTTGTTTTTGGTTTTTGAAAACTAAGCCTATTTCTTTTATTTTCTTACAATGGTTTGCATCTTTCTCAAGTACAACAGTTGAATTTTTAGCCGAATTTAAAAAACAAAAACAAGTTTTCTAAAAACTACTTTATTTAGTTTTCAAATTTTAACTTGATTTTTTAAGTCAAGTAGATAACACAACAATAAATTTAAAGGTGGAAGAGGTGTTTGTAAACTTAATTTACAAAAACGAAAAATATAAAACCAAGGTCTCGTTTGGTAACCATTTATTATTTTTTTTTTAAAAAAAAAATTAAGCCTATACACTACTTCCACCTCCAAATTTCTTTCTTTATCATCTATTTTTTATTAATGGTTTAAAAAACCAAGTCAAATTTTGGGGTTAAGTTCAAGAATAATGTAACTTTTGAAAGTAATGACAAAAATAAGGGTACATAGGAAAAAAAAACTTCAAAAGAAAGTTAAAAAGAAAAATATTGACAAAAATAAGGTAGCTTTGGTGGGGGCAAAATCGTGTACCAGGTACACGATTTTCTCTAATCCAACTCATCACCCCGTGGACATTAGATGGTTGCCATGTCAGCTTATGGACTTGGTCAATGGAAGATCAAACTCGCGGACCCCGTCCACAATTTCACATTATTTTGTTGTATTTTTCCTTCCCGATTTAGATTTATTTTAATTTTTAATTAAAAATTTTCTTCCTTACTTGATTTATTGTCCCAAGATAAAAGGTAATTTCATAAAATATATTATATTACATAAAATGGCAACATAACAAATATATAAATACAATAATACCTGACAATGAGTGGATGATGATTTGAGGCTTATAACTGGATATGTGGTGCTACAATGTCAAATCTTTCATAAGCCCACACTTGTAGCAATATTAGTGGCCCTGTTATTTTCAAAGCTTGTGCATTATTAACCCGACATAGTTCTCTATAGATCCAATTTGTGAAACTCCAAAAAAACCAGCCTGTTATATGTAAGGCATAATACGTGGATCAAACGGGATAACACATTGTGCAGATGTCTCCCTTCTCCAATAGCCCAAAACTACAATAGAAGAACTATCTCATAACGATTGTGAACGATGGGTATTTTATTGATATAATTGCACAGGATTAGAATGACCAGGATCCATGATGCACAATCGATGAAATAATATAAACAAAGTTAAATAATGAATTCCAGTTGCAATAACAAAGTCTATTACAATAATAAATTCAATTACAATAACACATATTAATAGAAATCCATTACAAAGTCCATTACATAAAAAACTCAATTACTAAATCTTTAGGACGCATCAACATATTTACTTAAATGTTTACAACAGTTATAGTTGACAAAAAAAATTAGTCTAACTTAATGTGTTAAAACTAACAGACCAATTCAACATCAGTCCAAAAGATAATCTAAACTTTATTTTATGGTCAGTCCAAAAAATATAGTTTTTTAAAACCAAAATAATAAACCTACAGCCCAAGTCCAAACTCAAATACAAAAACAGTCCAAATCTCTCTTCTTTTCTTTTTTCATAAAAAAACCAACTACAGCCTAATCCGACATAATTCAAATCATAGACAAAACAATAATAAACTACAATTCATAAACACTTTTGGACTCCACATATCAGTCCAAATCTTCAGTTTAACTTACAGTATTAATGAAACTATATATAAAAAAAAAAATTTAAATCATAGACAAAACAAACTTTACACACTAGATCTCCCAAATTTTAGACCCAAATAGTTAAAGACTAAACTCTAGTTTTCTATGCACACATCTAAATAAAATACTAGATCTATGGATATTCAAGGCATAATCTCAAATATTGAAGAAAAAAAAGTTACCTACGGTCGGCGGCAGTAGGGAAAACGGTGTACGGCGGAGCACACGGCGGACGATGGATGTGGGCGGACATGGGCTAGGAGAGAGAGACAAAAAGAAAGAAAGAAAATTGGAGATGAGGAAGAAAGTGAGGGAGAAGTCGTGGGGTAGGATTTTGGGACCACTAATTACCTGGTCCTGGTCCATGATTACCTGGTCAACGCTGCATGTCATACATGTGACAGTCTGGGTGACAGATGCTGACCTGGTCACGTGATGTGTAAGGAAGTCGTGGACCATGTCCACGATTTAACTGCTTACTCATTAATCGTGTATCGGATCCATGATTTCACTACCTTATTTTTGTCGATTCTTTTAGTCCAATCCTATTTATGTTGTAATTATTAAAATAACATTATTTTAAAAAAAATCCAAATTTTAAAAACTTAAAAAAGTAGCTTTTACATTTTTTTTCTACTTTTGACGAATTTGGCTAAAAACTCAATCATTATACTTAGAAAGATGCAATTCATAATAAAAAATGGAGAGAAAATAGATTTTACTTTCAAAAATCAAATATAAAAATAAAATAATTATTAAATAGGATCCAAACGAAACTGTAGTAAAGTTTATAAACTAAATTGCGACGACAAAAAGATAGTCTAAGGGATAGGAGTGGTCTAGAGAGTTGAGAGAGGAATAAATGGAGAATTGGGGCAGAGATTTAGAGGTGACAAATGGACAAATGAAAAGAAAGAATTAGATATATACATATGTGTGGAAAATTAAAGAGGGGCAAAATGGTGGCTGATTGTAATGAAATTGGGCCCTTTAGATACCTCAAGAAGAAGCAAACATGAACAAAGACTATGACTAAATTCATCTTGGTTGGCCTAAACACTCAACTATCTTTTTTCTTTTTCCTTTTAACTTCAACTTTTACACAAACCACACATTTCAATATCCACACACACACAAAAGAAAAAGAAAAAAATTTAAAAATAAATAAATAATAAAAAGACACACCCATTTGCAACCCATTGTCTCTTTTTTTTTTTTTTTTTCCTTCAATTGGCTGTTGGAATATGATCTCTCTTTTCCCTTCTTTTATCATTATGCCACCTTTCAATTTTTAGGGTTTTCTTTTGCTCCTTTATGGATCGACATTAGCCACTTTCAACCTTTTTCTCTTACATGTGAGAATATATTTGAAATCGATCGATTGAGTATTTGTCTGCTCGTTTCTAGTAGTTTTCTTTAAGATGACGTATATGTGAAGTAAATGGTTTTGAAGGAATAATTGGTCATTGTTCTTAAATAAAGCTTGTAAATATGTCAATAATAACAGCTCAACTAGCATGAACTTATACGTATTATCAACTTCAAGGTTCGAGATTTGATCTTCCACTTCACATATTGTCACAAAAAAAAAAAAAAAAAAAAATTATAAACACTACTTTCACCTATGAATTTTTTGTTTAATTATCTTAGCTTTTAGAAATGTTTTCAAAGTCTTAGACAAACTAAAAGGAAAATATACTTTTTTAGACCTTCTTTTGTTTCTAGAATTATTAGGCTATGAATTATTCAACTGTTTATTTTTAGGATAGATAAAAATATGGTAAAAAAATTATAAGAAACACAAGCATTATTTTCAAAAGAAAAATAAAAGCCAAATAGTTATGAAATGATATCTTAATTTTTAGATCAAATTTTGTTAAAGTGAGCATAGCTCAATCGGCTTATGAGTGTGCTAGTGACCATGAAATTTGTAGTCTCAAACCTCCTACCTTCAATTGTACTTAAAAAAGAAATTGTCCACGAAAATTGAAAGAACATAAAAAAGTGATAATGATATATATGGATAATATTATTCAAATCTATCAAAGTTAAATCACTGATCAACCAAAAAATTTAAACTTGTGGGTTGAATCGTAATTTAATACTGTATATATCAAGATATACATTTGTATAACAGTTAAACTATGTTCATTTTCGTATAATATCGAAAAGGTTAATCATCCATAAAAGTATAAAGGGAATGAAAATTAAATTAAAGTAGTTTGTTTTCGAGTAAATATAAATAAAAATAGTGCCATCATATTTTAAAAGAGCCAATATCTGGTTTTGGAAACGATATCTCAAATATTTTTTGAACAAATCTTTGAACTTTGAAGACAATCTGGATTGATGATCTCGATCAATTCTGCGAATATTATCATATTCAAATGAATGAGATGTATTACAAGACTTGTAAGTACACGTGTGTGAAAAGAATAAATTATCCAATTACACATTCAATTTTTAATATAATAATAAATTACCAAAATTAAAGAAAAAGAGACAATATAAAATTCCATATATGTACTTCTTATTCCCAGCAAGCATTTCATTATGAAAAAATAATAATAATTAAGGTTTCGTTTGGTCGTAACGATTTAGTTTTTGGTTTTTAGAAATTAAGTCCATATTTGATTGTGAGTAAAATAGTTGAATTTTTAGACAAACTAAATAAAAAAAGTTTTTTAAAACTATTTTTTTTCCTTTTTCAAAACTTTAGCTTGACTTTTTAAAATATTAGTAAAAAGTAGACGACAAACTTAGAAGTTTAGAGATGAAATGTATGTGTTTGTAGGTTTAATTTTAAAAAACTAAAAATCAAAAATCAAATTGTTATTAAATGATACCTTAATTTTCATCATCTTATTTTCTCTCCTACATTCTCCATTGCTTATTTTAAAAGAAGGTTTTTAACTTATTGAAATTACTCCGAACTTTACCTTTGTTTTAAGAAAATATGTTGTTATGAGTCAATTAGTGATTTAAGATGGTATCAGAGCATATGGTCTAAAGAGGCCTCGTATTCGAACTCCTGCAATGTTATTTCCTTCTTAATTATAATTGATTTTCACTTTTGGGTCTTCTTCAAACTTTTCGGTCAATAGGTAAACTTTATGGTAGAAATATGTTACAAATGTGGATAAAAAGTGAGAATCAAAATGAATATATAGTGATGACTTCGATGTGTTCAAGTTTACTTTTTCGGTCTCAAAAGTATGTTTTGAAATAGAGTAATAGGGATGCGTTCATCTCTATGCATCTCTTATCACCATTCATATTAAAAAAAAAAAAAATTAAAATAATTTAAAAATTAAATAAAAGAATTTTCCATATGTCAAATTATGATTGAAGATTTTTTGTAAGATACAAAAAATAGATAATAACCGTAATCCACCTAAATATTAATTTTTGAAAGAATGAATCTATTTTGAAATCAAAGAGCAATGTTTATGAATACTTCTGCAATTTAGCCTCAAAAGAAGAAACTAAATCCTATTTTAATTTCGCTGTCCAAAAAAAAAATTATATTTTAGTTTCTTTACTTATTCTTATTTATTTGTTCTTTTTCATTTTGAAATATTCTATTTTAATCCTTAGTATTAAATTAATCTTCTATCATATCAACCTGTCATCTGTACGCAGTACGTTTTCTAAATTAATTATTAAAACTGACATAAAGTGACTTTAATAAAACCAAGTCTATGTTACATTCTACACAAAATATTTTATTAATTATAATAAAATTATAATTTAAAAAAACACCACATTTTAGAAGATATAAAATTCTATTAATATGTCAAACATTTTCAATGATATTTCCATATTTTCCTCGACTCAACGTAAACAATAACGTAAAAGGTTAATTGATATTTTCATAATATTGTTAAAAAACATAACAAAATATGAAAAGTAACCAACAACTTATCATTTAATTAATAAATATTTTAACTCATATAAAAAGGTAAAATATTTATTTATAAATTTAAAAATATATTATGATTTTCTCTTTTTAAAATTTTTCTAGAAATATTTATTGACATCGATATTTATTATCGATATTTCTATCAATATCTAAAAAAAATTGAGATTTAAAAATTTTGGTGCACATAAACATTTAAACAAGTAACGAGCGAAAAAATGGATTTTCCTTAAAAGAAAAGTTATTTTAAATAATTTTATTTTATTAGTTTTTTTTTTTCAATATAGAAAAATGAACTAATTTATTTATAAGTATAGTAAAATGTCATTATTTATCCATGGTGTCTATCATTAATAGATAGTAATAGATGACTATCAGTGTCTATTACTGTCTATTATAATTGATGTTTATCACTATCTATCAACGATGTCTATAGTAATAGACACTCTATCACTATCTATTAATGATAGACATGATTGATAGATAGTGACATTTTATTACATTTGAAACTATTTTGATAGATTTGTCATTTAAAATAATTATCTTTTATTTATTTATTTATTTAAAAAAAGAAGTTTGGCAATGGTAATTCCATTATTGAAAGGAACACCCACAAAGGGGAAAACATAACGTGGAAAAATAATTCTTAGCCTTTCTTGAGGAATACACACAAACACATAAAAGACAAAGATTCCCACGTGTGGGGTTTTGAAAAAGATTGTTTTTTTTTCTTTTTTTTTTTCAAAGTCTTTTGGAATTTTGTAATATAAATGGATTCCCATATCCGATAATTAAATACCCAATAGATTTAAAAACAATGACAAGTTTTCCTTTTTCTTCCTTAAAATATGTCCATTGTAAAATTCGTATCAATCATCAATTGTTAGGTCTAATAATTAAACACTAATTTTTTAAATAGAAAGAACCTCACCTAAGAAGACAACTTGTTAATTTATGAGCTTTTTCTCATTACTTTTTGTTTATACTATATTCATTGTTCTAATACCATTTCAATAATTAAATCAAAGAAGTAAAACGAATTTATCATATGATAAATTATATAGGAACATAATTAGGTATAACCTAAAATGTAACTTAATAATTTTCTTATTTTCAACCCATTGGAAAGTAACCAAAAGCTCACATTAATTTTTTTAAAAAAAAAAATCCTTTTTTTTCATTAATTTTTTTTCTTTTTCTTTTAATCCCTTGGAAAAATTACAAAACTTTTTGGACCCCACTTCACATTAGGCTCCATATCCTTTGAAGAAAACAAAAACAAAAACATGGCACATTAAAGTTTGTTCTTTTGCCAAAGAAAAAAAAAAAAAAAAAAAGGAAAAAAACTCACTTTCTCTCCCAGTTCTTCTTTCTCCCTATATATATATGTGTGTGTAACCATCTCACCAAATCAATCCCTCCATTATTATACCCCCAAAGCCAGCCAGCCAGCCAAATATATAAGTAGTAATCAGAAAGAAAAAAGCTTAAGAGTAAATAAAATGTCAGGCGTTTGGGTTTTCGACAACGGTGTGATCCGTCTTGTCGAGAGGGCGGGGGCGGCAGAGACGACGACAGGGGCGGGAGGAAGAAGGAAAGTTCTGATATACACACCGACGAACGAGGCGATGACATCGTACGAGGTGCTTAAAAACAAGCTGTCAATGTTGGGATGGGAAGTGTACTGTGAAGATGGAGAGGTTATGCAATTTCATAAGCCTTCTTCTGTGGATCTAATTTCTCTTCCAAAAGACTTTAATAAGTTGAAGGCTAGACACTTATACGACATCGTTGTGAGGAACCGTAATCTTTTTCAAGTTAAGGACATGCAGTCCCACTAATTTAATTGTAGGACCCTATAATACCCTTATTTATCTTTCACATCCATCTCTTTTATGGCTACTTACTTAATTTCTTCTCTTTATGTTTGCCTTTTTTTAAAAAAAAAAATAATTTATTTTGGGTGATGTAGCTTGTGTGTGATTGAATTGTGTGTGTGTGTGTGTGGAAGCAATATATATAGGGTGGTTTGATATGTAAATTTTGTTGTTGAAATTACAATTCACAATGGAATTCAATTTAAAGTATTGTTTTTTGCTTTAATTAATGACTCTACCTCTCTTTCTCACTCTCACTCTCACTCTCGTTCTCGTTCTTTTTTAATTTAGATGTAGCGAAGAATTTAAGTTAAAATACTATTTTTGCTTAATATATAGTTTAAGTTTTATGTTTCATTTTAATTCTTATGTAATTTCAATAAATCTTTGTACTTCATGCAATTAGTTTATTATAATTGATTTTTTTTAATGTATAATTTTATTGATATAAGGTTGATTTTGAATGACAAAGTAATTTGATTAAAATTAGAAGAAGATTATACAAGTAAGAAGACTAAAATAGAATGGAACCCAACAATAAAAATCAGAATGAAATCTAACGGGATTGATGGTATGAAATCGAATTTATGAATTGTATATATTTAGGTTATTAAAAGAAGACAAAGTTTAAATTTGTAATTATTTGCGAGTATTTGATATTTTTATAAGTCTAGTTTCTAATTAAATTCGGTGTATTTGTATTTAATAGGTCTTTGAATTTAAAAAGTTTTTAATAGACTCTTGAACTTTCAATTTTGTGTCTAATTAATTTTTTAACTTTAAAAATATCTAATAGATTCCTATTTTTCGATTTTGTGTTAATGGAACCTTTCACATATTCACAATTTTTTTAAAATTTAACTATTATATTTGATATCTAATAAGATCAGGAAATTTCAATTTTGTGTTTAATAAATTTATAAATATATATATTTTCAAATATAAAATACATTTTAAAAACCTATTTGACATAAAATTATAAATTTGGTAATATATTTAACATAAAATTGAAGATTAAAAACCAATCCAAGATTTAATAAAATTCAATAACCTAACCAAAACAAAATAATAATAATAATAATAATTTATTAGACACTTATCAAATTACAAGATCAAGAAATACAAACTATAAATTAAAAGTTTTTTTCCGAGTGAATAGATTGAAAATTATTGTTGAAAATTAAAAATTATTCAATGTCACTCTGAAACTATATTTTTAGGGTTGTAGAAGTAGAAAGTAATTGACTTTTCTGGGGCGTTGGAATTTACTAAGGATGTGAGGTGGAAAGATATGGTAAAGAGGAATGGGGAATTGACACGTAGATAAATTAGGGTTTTTAATTAATTTTTTCCCCCAATTTTTAGAATAAAGTTTATATGAATTTTGGCAGGTAGCTTAGCTAGCCTAGCTGGATATATTTAGTCCCCACCTGGCCCTCCAAGTAAATGCGATAATGAAACAGTATCTTCCTCAAGATTTGGAAAAAATTATTTTACCTATATCTATATTTCTCTTCATAAAAATTTCAGTTATATATATATATATATATATATATATATAATAAAAGTTATAAGAAATTTTTTTTTCAATTATTAATAAAGATATTTTTACTTTCAAATTATAGATTTATTAATTAGTACTTCTATTCAGATTTATACACGAAAATTTCGATGTTTTATAAGTATTTATAAAAGATATCAAAGTAGGTCTAATTGAATGTCAATGTCAAATCTTTTCAATTTACAAATACATCTTGTTGTATCAACCAATATTTAATATGAAAAATTTTCATAGATAGGAAAAATATCAAACAATTTACAGAAATAACAAAAAAAACAAATATTGAGACTTGTATAAATGTCTATCAATAGACACTGACTTTTATCTGTCTCTATCAAAGAAGATTAAATTTTGCTATTTTGTATAAATTGTTTCCCTTATTTTTCTATTTTTAAATTTTTCAATTAATATTTTCTAATAAGTATCCAATAAAATGTTATTCTATATCTTCAATCAAGAAATTAAATGTTAAAATGATATCTATTTTTATATTTGTTGTTTAGACAAATATATATATATATATATATATATATATATATATATATTTGTGATAAAAAGAATTTTGAACCTAAGTTAGAACAAGAAGTCCAGTAGTAGGGTAAGTGAGTAGAAGTTTTGAGTTTTAGGTTTTTGGATGTGGTTAATTTTCATGCATGATAATATCATATGGAGGAAGAAGCTAAGAAAATGGTTCCCATGCAAAATGTAGGATTAGAGAGAAAAATATTTAAAAAAAAGGTTAAAATATCATTTGGTCCTATACATTGAATTCTGTTGTTCTCGTACTTTTGAATGTTCTTTTTCGTCCCCATGTTTTCAATCAATCTTAAAATTAGTCCATATAGTTAATTTGTCGTGGTTTGTTTTTAATAAAAAAAATAACTCTATTAACAATCTCTTTATAAATTTAAAAAATAGTGTCTTTCCTTATAGTAAAATAATTATTATTATTTAACTAATTTTAATAAAAAAAAACCCTTAACAGACTAACATTTTAGATTTGATAGAAGTACAAGAATTAAATTTAAGATTTATTAAAAATATAAAAATGAAAATTAGACAAATAAAAAAAAAAAAAAAATTGATTGGCCTACCGGTAAATTAAAGGCATGATTTTGAATTTGATAAAGACTTCAGAAGTTATTGAGTTCAATACATGACGTGTAGAAATATTAAAATGATGCTTTAACCAAGAAATATATAAAAGGGGGGGTTAAATTAACCATGGTAAGAGTAAATCGGTAGTTGAGATATGTGGGGTTAGGTGACTGACAGAGCACGTGCATGTATCACAAGCTGGTGACGATAAGGGCGACTCTGATGGGTCAACGGATATAGCCCATATCGTGGGGGAAGAAAGACTTATTATTATTTTTTTCTACCTCTTTCATTTCGTTTGCCTCTAACCAAAGTTCAAAATGTCGAAGTTTTAAATAATATTAAAATCTCTTACTTTTCTCATAAAAATATTGATGTTGATGTAGATAGATACGTTTGAAAAAAATTAAAAAGTAAAATGTTTAAATTAGTATTAACATGTTAATTATTTATATTATATTTACATTAGTGATTGTTATCTAAATTATATAATTGAGATTCAAATTAGGATAATAGTGATATTTTGTTGTTTATTTTTTTACCATACAAAAAAAATGCTAAAGAATAATAGTAGAAAAATTGATGAAAACTTATAAATTTAAGATGGGTTTGAAATACATTTTTAAATGTTTAATTTTTTTTAAAAAAAATTATTTAAAAAAAAATTAAAGTGTTTGATAATCACTCAAAAACTTAAAATAAGAAATGTATTTTAAACCGTTTTTATTAAAAGAATTTAAATGAAAATGAGTTTTTTAAAATCATTTTTTCCTCAAATCAATTTAAATAGACATCTAATATTATGGCTCGAATATCATCTTAATAATAATAAAGAAAAAAAAAAAGATTTGGAGAGAGAAAAAGAGATATTTGAGAGTCACGTGTGTGAGTGCATGGATGAACCCATTCCTATTTGGAGAAGGGGGGAAATGGGCAGCAATGCTTTCTCCCATTGAGCAGTCGCTTCCTTCTTCATTTTTCACTTTCCCACCAATTTTTCCCTTTTTTTTTTTCCATATTGGCAATGAGGCAAAATATTCTAAATCAATATACCAATTTGAATGAATGAAATCATTGATGGAGAAAAAAATAAACTAATTTGGATCTTTATATTCCCCATATAATTGCATGCATGCACATACTTTGGATGACCTTCACGCTAGTTACTATCGATCATCCTAATTCAACGATGTTTGTGGTGAAAAAAAGTTATTAAGTTAAATTATAAGTTTAGTTAATAAATTTTGAACTTTTGACCTTTCAAAATTGTTTAATAAGTTTTAAAAAAATTTAATTTGTATTGAATAGATTCCTGAATTTTTAACTTTGGTGTGCCTAATAGGTCATTACTAATTGTTTTTCTTAAAAAAAAGAAGTATGGATTTTCTCTATATAAGATGAAAAATTTATGGTTTCATTAGCATATAAATTCCGAATTTATATTTAATAGATGATCGATTTATTTTTTCTTTTGAAAAAACTTTGGATACATCTATGACCTAATAAACACAAAATTAAATGTTCAGGAAATAACCACTACCTTGAAAGCAAATTACAATACAACCTCAGTGCTAAATTGTTTCTTACCAGTTGCTCCCTAAGATTAATACAACATCCTCGATGTGCTCTCGTTAGAGAAGGATTAGAATCAAGTGAAAACTTTGCTCACACTAGAAGAATAGAAAAACAAAGACAAAGTCAATGTTGGGGTTGATGCCCTAAATCTCGTAGGGTCCTGTAGTTTGTAAACACCTTATGAACAAACGTTTGGTGATTTATAATATGAAATTTTTATTCACTTCAGTTATGAAATATGAGATATTTTAGTAGCATTAACCACAAACCAATAATCGAACGTATTAGATACATTTTGGAGGAATTAATATAAATATAATTTATATTAAATGCAATAAAGGAGAAAAATAATTGTGGTTTATATATTGCATGAGATGTGATATTAAAACTATAGGTTATAAATATAATATTTATTTATAATTAATCAATTATGAGATAATTATTTTCCCTTTTTTCTCCTAATAACCGACTTAGTGGGAAGTTATAATCAATTATGGTAACTGATGGATAAAATAAAAATTATTTCACTTTTTCATAATCAAACGTGCATAAAGAAAAATCTATATGATAGCCTTGAGAGATTAAACGATTGAGTAAAGAGTATATTATACGATAGTTGCTTGCTGCTAAACGATCAAGAGAGTAAACGATCGAGTAAAGAGTATACTATACAATAGTTGCTTGTTGCTAAACGATCGAGTACCCAAGTCTACATGATAGACTTCTGTTTTCTCCCACTTAATCAATCGTCTACACGATCGTTCAATTCATCATTCCCTCTATCAAATCCATACAGAGTCCACAACTCTTGGATTCTCACATCGAGAATACCAAGGTAGCCTTGTGGTAGTGTCTACTTATTGTTCAAGGGTCGAGGGTCGAGTGTTGCTCGATTGTGTTCGATGATTCTAACGTTCGTGTTGTTCACTGGTTTGCCTATGTTGCGTTTGTACGGTTGGATGCTTGGCTGAGTTTTATCGAGGGATACGAGAAGAAAAGTTCTTTAAGGGTATGTTCACTCGATCTCTAGTATTTTCCTTTTGAAGCATGTTGTAATTGAAACTTTATGCATAATTGTTGTTGTAAGATTGTAAGTGTTGATGTTCTTTCATAATGGAGTTTGAAACGATTTGCTTACGCTCATTGGTTCTCTTGTTTAAGAGTTCATTCAATTGGCATCAGAGCTAGGTTGTTCTGATATTCCAAATTCTATTGATGCATGAACTACATTTGCAGTCTTGGTGGGTTTTATGTTGTCTGCAATATGTTTAAATGTTAGTTATAGTTGTGGATGTGAATTGATGGATGTTTCGAGATGATTGCCTCTATTTGTTAAAGCTTTCTTTACTTTTCAAGTTATTTTGTAAGGGCCATTATGTTTTTGGGCACAATTACTTTACTATCGAGTCTGCATTCAAAGTGTTTGAGTCTATAAGAGTCGTTCGTGATGAAGCTTCAACGCATGGAGATATTGTTCACTTCGAGGAAGAAGACTAAGGGTTGGTCGCATCGTGTAGCCCAAGCTAAACGATCATTTAGATTTGGCTACGCGATCGTGTAGAAAAGTTCTACTAGATCGTGTAGTATTTGCTAAACGATCACATGGCTGATGCTACGCGATTGAGTAAAGAGTTTACTCGATCGTGTTGTGTTGGCTACTCGATCGCGTAGACACTGAGGTAAACAATCATTGAGTATATGATACTCAACGCATGGTAGGCGCGTGCACTAAACGATTGAGTAGGCCAGCATGCTTCATCGCATAGTCACTGGTTACTCGATCACTCGGTATGTGTTATACGATGTGCATTGCATGATCGCGTGGCCTTCATGCTTCATCGCATAGTCAAAGGCACTCGCTCCATGCTATATGATTATTTATGCTCGTTTAGCGTTACTCGACGATCACAAGAAACTACTATACGATCAACAGAACGAGGCTTTGCCCAGGTGATTCAAGACCTGGTTCGCCTGTTTGAACCGATTGGCTCTATGGCTTTTTGTAATAGATAGCTTTTTTTTTTTTTCAATTTTTTAGGCTAATTATCCTAGTCCATTGATCTTTTGATGAATGTACATTTGTTGTATATTTAATTATATGTCATAAAATATGCCATATAATTTTAAAACCTACCATAAGTTATGCATTTGTTCATGCATCATCTTTATATTATAAGAGTTATAATATAGTAGCTTGCATGATTGAATTACTTTAAAGCATACTCATACATCATATAATATAAAAGTTATAATATATGCATGTATTAAGTATATCCATGCATCATCTTTATATTATAAGTGTTATAGTATAAGGGTGTATGAAAGCATGTATTCTTGGTTCGTTACAAGTACGTTATATAAGAGTTATATATAGTAGTGAATGAACATTGTATGAAGCACGACACTTAGGTTAATTTAGTAAAGTTATAAATACTTAGTCTAGCTTAGCAATGTTGTTGTTTTTAGTTGTTTCTTTTTATAAGTGTTATAATAGAAATTAGAACTAAAACCAATAAGAAAGACATGCATGCAAACTTAGGTTTAATCATGTTTTAAAAGAGTTTTAAATTTTAATTGAGATAGACATAAGATCACGGTTCTAATGAGATTAGAAACCTAAGTTTAATCTTTTAATTCAGTTTAATAGGATTAAATTGACTAATAAAAGATTAAATATGTACCAAATCTATCTATAAGGGACCTTTTGTCTAAGGCGGGTTCTGGCTAGACTGAGGTTTTTAAGCTGATGGAAACGGAACACCCTTACCTGGGAACATACCTGGAAAGGTGAATTAGATAGATTTGCTGCATGCATGTAAATTTGATGATAGTATGTTAAAGTGTTTAATAAGACTTGAATCAAACCTGTTTTATTATCAAAAGTAAGAGTTATTTTTTAGCAAATTAAACATACACTTAGTTAAAATCAGTAGCTAGATTACCTAAGTTAATGAATCCCTAGGTAGAACATTTAGTGGGAGGTTCTTGAGGTATATGATACTTCACTTAAACCTCTACACGTTTCTCCCAAAAAGTTCACACTGTGAGATCTATCCTCGGCCTCGTGGCACCCTGGGAGTGTCCTCCTAAAGGATGGTGTTTAGGTAGGTTAATACCAAGTTGAATGGAAAGAACGTTCATAGTAAGTTGGAGCGGGACATGTGACAACATATCTCGATCTCTCTCATTAGGATGGATAATATTTTTGTGCATCGCCTCGAGGAACCCTACGAGTGTCCCCCTAAAGGATGACAATATTTGCACAACTCTTTATCTGATCTCCTAAAAAGGATAAAGTTGCTTTAGTTTCTTGTCCTAATCTGCTTTTTCCCTACGATGGGCGCATTAGGGCAGGACTCTAAGGCCTAAAATGAGGGGTTAAACTTACGCGGAATTGTTAAGGTTGGTAACATATTCTGGACCAAAAAATGGTGATTGTTAGAGTCAATTACAAGAGTTGTTTCTGTCTAATGGTTGAGAATGTCTCATTCTAGTGAAGGGGCATTATCACCCCAACGGTAACTTTTGTTCTGCCTCGCTGGGGCATCATTGTAAAATAGATGTCACTTCACTTAAAGTACAATAGAACTATTTTGCTAAAACCTAAAGTTGGTGTTAAAAGTGGTAATGCAAATAGACTTATTAAGTTTGTTCTTGTTTTCAACAACTTTTAAATGGCAACCACTACTTTAGCTATTTTAGCCGCCAATAAACTAACTGGCAACAACTACACGCCAATTGGAATAACTCGATGAACACAATACTTATCATCGATAACCACTGTTTATTATTTTTAATCTAAAATTCTTGCAATTCACAACATAATTTCTTCTCGGTTACCTTTGGTCTCATTAAGTTTGCAGTCTCAAGCAATTTAAATTATAAGCTAGTCATGTGGGTTCGATACTTGGAATACTTCAAGGTTTATTACTTCTTCAATAGTCTATGCTTGTACTTAGGCTTGCTTACTTGTAATATTTTGCCGCTCATGCAGGCCGATCAAGTTTTACATTAAATAAAATATAATATATCACATGAAATTGCAAAAAAAAAAAAAAAAAAAAAGACCTTAAAGATATGATTTTGCTCTTTCATGTGAAAAAATCCAACTCCAATAAACAAAATCAACATATGAAAAATAGGAGAATTAAAACAAAAAAAAATATTTTAATTTCAAAACAAAAATAGAAAACTTCAACTTCAATAAACAAATTCACCATCGATTTCAATAGATGACCAAGAAAACAAAAAAATGATAAAAACAATTTAAATCAAAACAAAAATAGATAATCAATGAACTGAAACAAAAGTAAGATGGTTTAGATGGATATTTTTTTAATAATACAGATCAATGCACAAAATAGAAACAAGAATATAGAATGATTTGACTGAAGCAAAAATGAAAAAACGTGAATTTTAAATTGAACTCAAATATTTTAATACGAATTTTGGAACACAAGTTACATATTAAAAAAAAAAAAAAAAAACATCATTGGCCTGTGGAAAAAATGATAGAAGACAAGCATGTTGTGGGGAAGATCGAACTCCCCCACCAAACTCTAATAATATGGACCTTACCAGGAATTCAATTACAGACTAAATCTGAGGAAGAGCAGAAAAAGGGCAAGGGACGAATCTATTATTAAAGCGGCGAGAGGAGATCTATAAAAAAAAAGAAAAGGAAGGAAAACAGTGGGTTGAACTGAACTAACGAAGCTGTGAAGACATAGTAAAAAAGGAAAAAAAAAAAATAGAAAAGTAATAAGAAACCTCAAGAAGGAAATCGAAACCCATAAATCCCATGGAAAAACCCTACAGATCTATCATATTCAGAAAATCAAAATCCAAAAATCCAATGACAAAAACCCCATAAAGCTAACATATTCAAGAGATCGAAACCCAAAAAATCCAATAAAAAAAATCTATATATGTAACATATTCTCAGAAAATTGAAATCCAAAAATACAATTAAAAAAAATATAGATCTAACCATCTCGAAAAATCGAAACCCAAAAATTTATTGAAAAAAAAAACTCTATAGTTCTAACATGCAGATAAATCCAACATAGTGGGGCAAAACGGTGCACATGCAAATAAACTCACCTCAAAAAATCATGGGCAAATCGAACATGTAAAGAATAATAAAACATGGGGAGAAGACATATCCAAAACCCATAACAAAAACTTCCAAAAAATGTAGATCTGAATAAAAAAATGGAAGAGGGAGAAAAAAAAATGTCAGATTTATAACAAATAGCCACACACATAGTAGATCTTAGAAAAAAACTATGAAAACAACCCTAGAAAAATATAGAGAAAAGTGCAACGAGTGTTTCAACAAGAAAATACCATACGATCGAGCAAGAAGAGAGTATATGAGGAAAAGAAATAGATGAGACAAAAGAATGAACCAGACGGATGAACAAAAGAGAAGATGAGAAATATAAGAATGTAAGTAATGTGAAGAAATGAGTGAGAGAGAGAGAGAGAAACGACAGAGGAAAGTAATGAAGAAGTTAAGAGAAGAGCTAGAGAAAACGTACCAAATTAGGGGGTTTTAGAGGAAGTAAAACGGTGGGAAATCCACAGTTTTTGTGTTTATCAGTGGGGAAAAGAGTGGGTGGGCTTTTTTTGCCCATCCAATTCAACTCTCCCAAACTTACCAAACCCTCCTAGGGGTGTACATAAAATCACTGAAAATCGATCCAACCGATCAAAACTGACCGAATTAAGGTCAATCGGTCGGAGCTAGGGGTCGGTTGGTTGATTTTCGATTTTTCTGAAAAAAATTCGAAAACCGACCGACCAAAGTATATATATTTGTTTTTTAATTTTTTTTTAAAAAATAAATATAAAAGCAAACCAATTACCACCAACCAAGACCAAGTCTATATTTTAGTATTGATTTATTATTAGTTTTTATGTTACCTGATTTTCAAACCCATTACATGATTTATTTAAATTTTTTCATAGAAAAGGATTGTTTTAAAATTAGAAAAGTTGCTAATTTTATTAATCTAACAATAACATTGTACCAATTCATATTTCCTACCTTGGCTCTTCTTAAAAAAAAAAAAAAAAAAAACCAAACCGACCAACCGATGTCGGACGAATTTCACACTATTTTTTTGGTTGGTTTTCTCCCAGAACTGATACCGACCGATCAATGTACACCCCTAAACCCTCCCTCAATAATAATAATAAAAGGTTGATGGTTGAATAAAAAAATAAAATTAAGAGGGAGAGAGGAGGGAGGGGGGAAGCTCCATCTTTTTCCGTACAGTTCAACCAAGAGGAGAGGACTGAACAAAGTGGTAAGTGAAGGCGTTGGGTTTTGGTTCAAAATTCAAATCTTCGACAAACTCGTCCCCATCGGCCATCTCACTCTCTTATTTTTCTTCTTTTCTCTTTCCCCTAATCATTTTTGAATTTCGATTTCAACCAACCCCTTCTCATTTCTCAACCCTAATTTGCAATTCACCACTTTCTGATTCGATCCCTGCTTCTATGGCGGACGCCGATTCTTCCACTCCTTCCTCTGCTCCTCTCTCAGCAGTGAGTTCCCTTCTCTTTCTTCCTTTTCATTTTCTACTTCTCCCCCATTTGTTTCTATCTAACGTTGTTGTTTCTGTTCCCCTCTTTGTTCACAGAAAAAGGAGAATCTAACCCCCATTGGGTCCAAAATTACGGTATTCTTTTCTCATCATGCCTTTTTTATTCTCCAGTCCATTAACTTTGATTTCTGAATTTTGCTGTTGCTTACGATTTTGAGATTATGGACTTCCACTGTAGGATAGTTGAGAACTAAATTTTTCATTATTGGCTTCTGTGATGTATGTGTTTGAGACTTTTCAGATAGTTAATAGCTAAAGAGTGTTAAGAATGTATATAAGTGATTTTTGGGTTCTTGGGTCCCTGTTGTAGTTTTAATAATTAACATGGTATCAAATAGGAAGTAATAAGTACAAACTAGCATCATTTTCATTTCCGTTGCATATAATTGGCTATTTGTAGTGTTATCTCCTAATTTTCAAATCTAGAAATGGGGAGGAGTGCTAAGAACATATATAAAAAAATATATACATTAAGCTATTAGGTTAAGCTTTTGGGTCCATATATTACCGTTGTTTCAAAAGTCCTTCGAGATAGCTGCAATGTAACTCCGATCTTCTGAGATTTGACATGTTTGTTCTCAGGAATTGAATGAATCAAGGTCAGAGCTGCTTAATAGAATTCAATCTCTTAAGCAGGTGAACTCTAGATTTACAATGTCCTAGCTGTGAGCCTGATTAAGTTGGATACCCTTGCTCATTTTTAGTTGTTTCTGCCCTCTGATTTTGTAAACTTTCCCTGTGTTCGACTGTTTCAGGATCTCCAGAATTGGAGGTCAAAGCTTGACACGCAAGTTAATACCTACCGCAGTGTAAGTGAATAATAGTGAATTTTATATTGGTTGTTATCTTCTTCATTTTCTTCTATGTATTCACACATATTTCTTAAATGTATCTCCATCAGCCAGCATACCATGTTCTACAATATTTGGGTTTGAGTTTCCTTCAATGGGTCAACATGATCCATAAACCAGTTGGTTATCCCTAGAGGCCTACTGTAATCAGATCTTGTGGCTCATACTGACTGTAAGCTAGATATGACGTTGGTTAACTGATTCTTGGTAGTTCAAAGAGATCTCAACTCAAGTCTGCTAATGTTTCCACTGGAGGATATTCAATTTCTCAATACCTTGGTTTAGAAGAAAAATATGAACTAGGATAGGTTACTCAAGATAATTTAATTTTTCCTTTCATCGGTCGTAGGTGCTCCCCTCTACCCCTTCTTTCAATTTTATCTGTATATTCTGACAGCACTTGACACATATCTTCAATGCCTCATACAGGAACTATCTGAACTCAAGAAATCACTTAATGTTGAAGTAGAGCACCTTCGCACGGTAAGCAAGCAATGCGTCACAGATTGAATATGCTTTTTTTAAACTTTCTGATGCTATTTGGAAGATCAATAAGTTTGTAACATGAAAGCAGGAATTCCAAGAACTAAGGACTACCCTTCAGCAGCAACAAGAAGATGTGACTACTAGCCTGAGGAACTTGGGTGTAAGTTCTTTTTCTAACGAGTAACGACCTTCATACTCGAATAAGCAAACGAATTTCCTCAAAACACCAACCCAACCCATCCCATCCCACCGTATACGTCAACCAATATTGAAGTAACTTACATCTTGGCAGCTTCAGGATGTTTCTGTGGAGAGTAACGAGATTCAACATCAACATCCAGTGGAAAGCAGCGACAAGGAAGACGCAGACAAGGCGAAGAAGGATGGCTTAACAGAGGAAAAGGGGAATGAAGCTGAAAACTAAGTGGCAGTTTTAGCATGTACGTTATAAGTCTTTTTCCGTTGCATGATAAGTTAAACATTAGCAGCCCTCTCTAGGCGATGGATTTCCACAATTTTCTGTTTTGCATCATGCTCTATTTAAATTTCAATCTTTGTAATGATGGGGTTTTTCTCAATATTTCCCATTGAGGTTCTATGAGACCTCTGCCCTTAGAGCTCTCTGGTTATGTCTCTCTCTTTCTCTAAATAACTATGGAGTTTTTTGGTACTATGCTGGGGAGCTTTTCAGTACTACGATGAATACTCCGTATGGCAACTAATTTGGTTTCTGATTTTTGGTTTTTGGAAAATTGTGTTTGTTTTCTTCATAATTTCTTACTCATAATTTTCATGCCATATTTGAACATTTGAATTCTTAGCCAATTTGTAAAACCGAAAATAATTTTTTTAAAAACTATTTTTTTAGTTTTCAAAGTTTGACTATACTTTGAAAGCACTCTTAAAGTGTAGACAACAAAATATAGAAAGCAATGGATGGAAGTAGTTTTTGTAGGCTTAATGTTCAAAATAAAAATCCAATAACTCAATGAAACTTGAACTGTTTTAGTTGTGGTTGCTAATCCAATTGAATGGGAATTTTCAGTAAGGGAAAAAGTAAAGTTGGTTAAAATACACATCTAGTCGATGAATATTGAGGTTTATGTCCAATAGGTTTTTGAACTTTCAAGAGTGTTTAATAGGTCTCTGAACTTTTAATTTACAAAAGTACTTGAATTTTCTAATCAAATTTTAGAAACAAAAACTACTTCAAGTTTTCAAGACTTGACTTGAGATTTTAAAATATAAGTAGAAGGTATATAAAACATAGTAACTTATGAGTGGAAGTAGTGTTCAAAAGTTTAATTTTCACAAACTAATATTCAAATGATAACCAAATGTGATTTTTAGATATGTGTATTAGCATATGGATGTAAAACATGTGTAAATTTACATAAGTTGGCTGAAGGCGATAAGACTTTAGAAGCCAAAATTGAAAGGGCAAATCGTAAAAATTGCCTTAAATATGGTGATAGTTGCAATTATACAAGTGTCAAACTCACACAATTATAAAAAAATTATAACAATTATATAAGTTTGAGGGTTCAATATTTATCATTAGAAATCCAATTTTTACAACCATTATAATTTTGAGGATCCAATTTTAACACTAGATAAGTTTGAGGGCATAACTTTCATAATTTAAAGCTTAAGAGTGTAATTGCAACTATCACCATATTTGGGGGTGTAATTGTAACTCTTTAATACAAATTTGTGGTTATGTTTTGAGAAATTTAATGAGTAAAATTTCATGCTAAAAGTTCAATAAAAGAAAAAGAAGATAAAAAATGGGGGTAATAATTAAATGTATAGCCACACTTTTAAAAAATTTCAAATATAGCAAAATTTATTAATGATTGACTTTATCGCTTGATAGACTCCTATCAACGATATATTCTATCAATGATAGACTCTAAGAGCTTAGTCTAAATTTTGTTATATTTACAAATTATTTTTCATTACGTTATATCTATTAATACTTTAGGTCCGATTGCTATATTTGCAAATGGTCATAGGGAAAAGGGATAAAATGATCACTTTTTAAAAGGACAAACCAAAATACATATTTTAAAAGTATAGGAACGAAAGTGATCAAAAATTGAAAATACAAAAACTAAAATGAACATTTTAAAAGTAGAATTTGAATAACCTAAAACATGAATTACAGAAATATGATATATGTGGTTAAGTCAATGGAGTATTTTTATGGTTATGGTTATGAACATGAAATGGAAACTTGGAAGTATGTTCAAAGGATTAATGTTTACTACAATAAAACTAGGCTTCCATGACACATGGTTGTGTACAGATTGAGAGGAGAGTGAAAAAAAAATGTCATGATCTACGTTTGTTTTTTGTAGGAAAAGACTAAAGAAAAGTAAAGGGAAAGAAAAACAAAACCCCGAGCCTTCTATTCTCTCTTCGTCCCTCTTGTTCATGGCTCCCCCCTTTCACACCTTTCTCTCCGTGGCTCACAAAATCAAACGTTTTCACAGTTACATTCATTATTTTAACCACACTTATACTAAACTTACATAATGCATATACATTAGTTTGCTTGTATGAGTCATACTACTAGGACTTGAATTTGTTGCATACACATCTTTTAATATATTATTTTGAAAGGGCTATCTACATATTTGAATATGTTTGTGGAATAATTGTATTAGGTGCTAAATATTCATGTTCTTTATTTTTCACAACGTATTACTTTTATTGCATAGTAATGTTGTAGGAAAAAATTGGGAAGGTACATCCAAAAAATGTTAGAAACTCTAAATGGAATCTAGGATTGAATCTATCCATTAGTTAATTTACTTCTTAAGGTTCTCATTCCACTCCCTCTCTATTTTCATTTATATGGAATGCTAATCTATAAAGCATAGACACATATACAGCTACAAGATACGGATACGATTGAATGTGATGATTCGTCAATTTCTAAAAAACTAAGATACGGATACGTCTAAGGATGCGTCATTTTTTTTTTATTTTTTAATATATATATTTCTAAAAAACGAGGATGCTGATACATTGAAGATACATTTTTTTCTTTAAAAAAACCTAGGATATAAATAAATTTAGCATACAAGTAAATAACAATAGCACAAAATAGAATACAAACACTGAAATACAATACAAAAAAAACAACATCTAAGATGTTGAAGTACAATAGTTAATAAAATGCAATAGAAAAGTGACTCATATTGCAACGAAGAAGAAGAAAAAGAAGATTAGAGAGAGAAGTATGAAGATAAACGAAGAAATTATTGTTGAAGATATCCAAATGGTTTATATTTTGGTGAACTTTGTGGGGATTCAAATGTGAAGATGGAGATTAGATGATTCTAGTTTAGGATTTGATCTTTTTTTTTTTTCCTTTTAGTTTTGGACTCGAGTAGTGAGTTTTTTAAATAGGTTGCCTAATTTTAGATTGGGAAAGATTAGATCAGTTACTTGTCTTTTTTCTTGAAAAAAAAGTACACATAGAAATAAATACATCAAATCGCATGTCAGATACATATTTGAGAAGTATCGGTCCGATACGTGTCCGATATTGATTCTTTGCTTCACATGAAATATCTGTGCTTCAATGATGCTAATTATATAGTGTTCTACATATTTTCCCATTATTTGCTTTTATTTATGAATATATAGTACAAATAGATCTTGCAACCATAACAGACCGTTAAGAAGGCAGTACAATGTGACAATGTCATATGCAATTGAGAAAGTGAATGATTCAATCCTTGAGGTTTGATTCTTGAATTAAAAACTTCATTTGGTACTTAGATTATATGGATATCAATATCTTAAGAACTAATTGTGTAAGAAAAGTTAATGCTTTGAACCTTTTAATTAAAAAAAAAATCCTAGAATATGTGGTTGAGAATATGACCCAACATATTCTAAGAGCTCTTACTCTCTCCTTGTAGTTCAGGATTGATACATAGTATTTGAATTAAGATTTAAGATTTTTTTTTTTTAAAAAAAATTTTGGTGCTCAAGCTTCACTTAGATCATTTTGAATCTTTTTAAATATTGAACCTACTTTATAACTCTTGAAAATTCTTTGTTATAGTTTGGGATTGATTCACAGTGTTGAATTAAAGTTTAATGTTGTGTTTTTTACTAGGTCTTGCACGAACCCAGTGAAGTGGTGAAGCTACCAAGCAAGTGTTTGATGATGTTTGGTTAGTGACAAGACTTGTTGTAATGTAGTTATTCGTGGCAATATCTGGTTGTATTTAGTTTTTTTGTAAAAATTTTGCCAAGTTTGGTTATTAGTTTGTTTATATTTGTCCCTTCGGAGACATTCGATAGTTCGTCGTATTTAGTTTCTCTATAAAGACTTGTCCACTTTATTCTTATATATGAAAGTTATTTATGTTTGTATCAATTTTGTGTTAAAATAAGATTAGTTGATTATGGAAATCATGTGTGCAATGACAAGATTCAAAGAAATAATAAACTATCAAACCATGTATTTTATGGACAATATAAAAGTGTCATAAATATGAAACTATGTGATAATAAAAATGTGCCGTGATAGAACATTTGTTGACGTAAAATAGGTGTCATTGTTTTGATAATCAAGTGTCATGGTTCATATATTCTTACCAAAAAAAAAAGTCACTATATATTCTTTTTTGACATTTTATAATTGTCGTCAATATCCATAACGTTATAGAAAATACTCAAACTTTAATCAATTGATGATAATAATAATCTATCATAATATATTTGATAATGACAGTTTATAATTGTAAATAATTATTCAACGTTGATACTTATTTATTGTCATGAGAAGACCAATTACGACATTTTTCAAAAAATATCGTTGATGTGCATACATTTACAGGCGATACAGTAACTGAAAATAACTGTCATGAATTTTAAATCTGCCAATCGTTAAATATCTTGAATTCTCAGTTTTGTTGTAGTGTTACTCATCTCAACCCCATTTCTCTTATCTACGGTCTCTTTACATTTTGCACTGCTTCTCTCTATGCATGCCATACACTCATCCTTCACTCTTGGAATCTTTTATTTACTGTTCTTTTATGTTTCTGCAGTTTATAGAACACACTCCAAGATTTATTGACAACTTAACATGTGAAATTGAGTAGGAAACCATTATTTAATGAGTTGAGTCATAAGAAAGTCTCCATGTTCGACCTTAGTCCTCAATGAGAACACCTCTTATTGAGTTTATATTTAGATTTTTTAAGAGAAAATTTGTAATTTCAAAGAGACTAAATCCATATTTATTTGAGTATTCTATGCGAGACAATACAATTTAAAAAATGAACTTCAAGTTGAAAGTACATGAACTAAATCAGTATTAAATAAAATTAATACTAATTAAAAATAAACTAAAAAATTCACTAACCAATTAAAAACTAAACTCAAAGAGCAGATACACCAGTTTTGAAAACTCACCAAGACCATATATCAAATTGAAACTTCAAATATCAAATCAAAACTAAGTTTAAATCTCATAGACAAAAATATGTTTTTTTTTTCTCTCATTCAAATTTTAGTAATTGAATGTGCAGGTTGACAAAGCAAACATTAACCGTTAACTCATATATAATATGTGTCGATGATTATTATATTTAAGAAAAATGTTTAAATTCTATTTTGGCTAATGAACTTTGAGTTTTATCCTATTTTGGCCTCTGAATTTCAAAAACGTCTATCTTAGTCCTTGAACATTTAAAAAGTGTTTGTTTTGGTGTTACTGTTAAGATTATGTTAACTTTTTAAAGATGAATTCTGTTTAAGGATGAAATTGCATCTAACATGGATTGAGTAAGATGAAGGTGAAGTGAAACACTAACAACCAACGTGGCAAAATGATGAATAGCCTACATCTTGGACGCAAAATGATTTTTAAGATCTCCTATAGAAATTTATTTTACCATCAAACTCATAATTGAAACCCTAGATTTTTTTAGCATAGGTAACTTATTTTGCAGTCTAATTATCAAAAAATACAAATCACTTCACTATCATGCTTAAGAGTTAACATAATCTTAATAGCAGTAACCAAAGTAAATATTTTTTAAAAGTTTAAGGATTAGAATGAACGCTTTTTAAAGTTTAAAAATCAAAATAAAATAATAATCAAAATTTAGGGACCAAAATAGGATTTAAAAAAAAATAAATTACGGTGGGGTAAGAAAGATGGCAAAATAATTGAACTTTGTACATTATTGTACGTTTTGATATGTTTTTCTTATTAATGAAGCATTATTAATTTTGAAGTGTACTTAACTTCACACGCTCATCAACATTATTAATTTTATTTTCCAACCATATGAATTTTCATTTTCCGAAATAGGGTTGGTGGAATCAATTAATTCTCATAATGTAAAATCTCAATTATTCTTTTCTCAACTAACAAATTTGGCAACTCAAGAGTCTCCTATTTATTTCCTTTATTAGTTTATTTTATTTATATATTGATATTTATTATATATTAAGTATTTTTTTTAAGTGATTTTGAAATATATATATTACTTTTTCGATTTTTTTTTTTTTTACTTTTTCAAATAAATTTTAAAATAGTTGAATTACTTTTTAAAATCATTCCAAAACATATTTTTAATAATTCAGAATCAGTTTAATATCTAACTTTACACTTTTAAATGAGTTTTTTATATCGTCAAAATTAATTTTGAATCATTAAAATATAAAAAAATTGATATATATTGTATAATATATAATTCAATTAATTTAATATATTCCCGGAAGTGATTTTAAGATAGATAATATCAATATTTCATTTGTAGTTAATAACATTTGTTTTTCTCTTTCATTTTATTTTCTCATATGCAGAGTCTCACTTATTTTCAATTAATCAATTGAAAATTGATAGTTAAAAATAAAAATGTGAGAAATGTGTTTCATGACCTAAAATAACAGTGTTTTTCTTTCTTTCTTTTTTAATAAATTATTGACAATATCAATTTCTTTTTTAATTTTATAGCTTCTATTTCTATTTTCTTTTCTTATATAAACAATACATTTATTTTAAATTATTTAATTGAAAACTATAAATTTAAAATAATAATATGAGAAATATATTTCCAGGCCTAAACGTAACAATAGTTTAATAAAAACATTGTGTAACAATAGTTTAGTTAACAGAAACATTGTTCAACTGACATAAATTTGTACTATCAATCTCGGTTAAGAGGTTCAAATCCCTCACCTATACCTATAGTTATCTACTAGTTGATCCAAAAATATGGTAACAAAATTCACAAAGGTTCAAACCATAGATCGACTATTAGTTATCTTAATCAATATTTTGTCCATTGTTTTTTAGAGCTCAACAACAAATGAAAGTGGAACAATTTGAAACCGACTTCTTAATCAAAGACATTTATGTCTTAACCATACTTTAGATTAGATTGATTATAATTATTGAAGTATTTAGTTCATGTTTATAGTTTCACAAGTCGTAGTTGGAACTAAAACCTCTTTATATATAAGAGCAATACTTTGGTGCATTTCAAGATACATTCATCTTTATGCATTCTATTATCATGGCACACAAAAATTAAAATATTTCAAAAAAAAAAAATGGTAAGAAAAATGTGCCACATGACAAGTTTCAATTGAATAATTTGGTAAGATGTACAAAGATAGATGTTGTCCATGATCTACTTACGGTTAGCTATTAGGACAAAGCTATGTAAATCCAAATTATAGAAAATTAAATTTATAAAGTCCATCTCTGAAGCTATATACTTTTTAACAAATTACAAACCTACATAACCAAATACAAGCCAACATAAAATACTTTTGAAACCCATTTCACCTCAAAAAATTCAAACATAGACACCATAAATTTGGACTACCAAGCTCTGTAATACAAAACTATATACCAAAATCCAATAGAAGGAAGGAAGTTGGGAGCTGAGAGATAGTGAAAGGGAAGGGAAGAAGTAAAATATGGTTGGGTACATAAGAATAAGATATAAGATAATGAGAGAACACCTACCACTTTAATGTCAAACAAGACTTGGAACTGCTACAACACAGAGAAAAGGGCAAAGAGTGATTGCTGTTTTCATCTACATTGTTAATTGTGTTGTCCTTTTACCTTCACTTCTCTCTGTCAATCAAAAAATTATAATGTTGCGTGGGAAATTGGGAGTCTGCTCTCTCTTCTCTTATTTGAAAATTTATAAACTTACTTACCGTGTGGCTGTCTGTATCAAGTTGTCATCTTAACTACGTTTGCCTTTACTCAGAGATGATGCCTTGGCCTTGGCCGCACGTCTACCTAAAGGAAATGGCCCTTTTCTTGTTTACAGAAAGAACAGAACAATGGGGTTTTAACCAGCTCACATTACGTGGGTCATTCAATGCATAACTCATAAGAGAGAGATGGAGAGAGGAGCCAACCAATTTATTTTTGACTGGTCATTTATTAGTTATACTAGGACTGGTAGCTACTTGTTCTGACGACTCATCTAATAATTTCTCATAGTATAATTTTAACCATCTTCTTTGGTAGATTTAGTGGCTTTGGATAATCAGTCTTAAATAATTCAACTCCACTAACTTTAATAATATTTACTGTTGCAGTTTGTAGATTTATTGAAAAACTATGACTAAACAACTTGCACTCTTACTAACTTCAACATATTAACTTCAAACTTCATAACTCAATTTAACACCACATACACTTACTATAGGTGTTGTCAAATTGACTTTATAAATGCTTAAAAGCTCTGTCTTAAGCACTATAAAAGTTATTCAAAACAAGTTTTATGTATAAGGTTAAATACTGACACTTTCCGATTTTTAAAGTTTACTTTGTTTATTTTGAATCTCTTTGCTTGGATTCCCATTTGAAATCTCATTCTTTTTCAAAATCTGAACACAAGTTATTTGATAAGAACAGCTTTTCATAGCATCTAATATTTGGATTTTTTTTATATAAATAAAATAGTAGGAAGTAGGCTATAAAGTACAAGGAACCTAATTTGAAAACCAAAATCCCTATCAAAACCTAATAAAAATGTAGAAGGAAAGAAATCTTAGATGCCTGTGGCAAAGATTTCTCAATTTCCACACAAGGAAAACCCTCATTGGACAAATCTTGGTATTCATAAAACCTAGTAACCATTCGTCATTAATGAGTCAAATAGAAGAGGAAAGGTTGCAGCAAAGCAAATTTGAAAAGGCGAGCTGTGATTATGAATGTAGGGGTCATGAATTGGGAGAAGATAATTATAGTATTATACATTGGGTGGAAAGAGAAAAAGAACAATAAATCTTGAAATGTGCTACAAAAGAAGATTAAATAATGGGGTCAATCTAGATTAAAGAGGGGGTAGTTCAGCTAATTAAAAAGACCATTTAATGCATGATGATTTTAAATTGTTAAAGGGAGTTTTAGAGTTTCCAGGATATTTGTTGGGAGAGAGTGAAACCTGGCAGCCTGCTTTTAAATTCCACTATAATTACGGGAGAAAGCTAGGAAAGCTGCTACTCTTTTGTCATTTTCTTGATAGACCACTTCTCTTTTCGAACTCCCTTCTTCTTATGTATATTAGCAAAGCCATGGAGAATAATGGCTCCTTGACTCTATAGTTTCACTTTCAATCTCTCTTTCTGAACCAGAAGATTTTTGGTGATTTTTCATCTCTTTCTGAACTTGGACTTTTACCTCCAATGGCTGTGGTATGTTCTGAAGCAGCAGCCTCGCAACCTCTCAAAGCACAGGTAAAAATGCATCCTCTTCCTTACCAATTTTTCAACTTTCTTTTTCTTCTTCTCCTCAGGCATTCCCTAGCTCACCCCCTTCTTTCCTTTACAGGTTTGGGTCTTGAAAGTTTCTATTCACTGTGAAGGATGCAAGAGGAAGGTTAAGAAAGTTCTACAGAGCATTGATGGTACCATTCCAAATTGAACACTTCCACTGTTTTTGGTTTCAAATGTGAGAAAATTAACTGATAGTTATGAGTGTAAACCACTCCATCATCAGTTGGAACGAAAGAAGAAAGTTCCAGTTTTTTTTTTTGTTTCCATGTTAGTTTTTTTACCAGCCAAACATAGGATTTGGGGACTTTTACAAGTTGCCCTCAGTCTAAAGCTTTGAAAGTGATGACCTTCTTAATCTTGTAGGTGTTTATACGACCAACATTGACCCGGACCAACAGAAAGTTACGGTCACTGGTAATGTTAGTCTTGAGACTCTGACCAAGAGGTTGGCAAAGGCAGGTAAACATGCAGAAATTTGGCCAGAAAAGCAAGCGGGAAAAGAGAAACAGTTGATCAAGATGTTGGACACAAACAAAGGGAAAGACCAAGAAAATGGAAGAAGTTCGGGTACTAATAAAGCTTCAGCAAAGAAGGTCGAGTTTAAGGTCAGCCCTGTCAAGAACAACCGTGAAGAACAGAATGAGAAGTCAAAGAATATTGGAAGCTCTCCCAAAAAGCCTCCGGCCAGGGAGGCCTCGCCGGCATCCGGCTCCAAGGGCAATACTACAGGACATGACGGTTGTTCTCCAGACAAAAGTGGTGAAAAGAAGAAAACAAAGGGGCAACCAGGTAATAACAATAGTGATAAATCAGGTTCAAACCCCCAAAATGGGCATGGGCCAGTCAATGAGGAACCAGATGTGGGCCTAAGAAATGGTCACCCACTGGCCCAACAAGTATACACGGGCCCAAAGGGTTATTTTTTCCCCCCACCTATTTTGGGGTTAAATTACAAAGCACCGCATTTAGGTAAAGGTCCCGAATTTCTTCACCATGTCCCACTGATTCCACTTTCATATTCAAATGATCAGACAGAAAATTATGAGGATCGTGCAAAGCCACAGACCTACCTGGATTATTTCAGTGAAGAAAATGCCCATGGATGTTTCATCATGTGATGTGCTAACATCAAGCAATAACAACTCAAGGGGAATATATAAATTTGACGTGCTGGTTTATGTTGTAAAACAGCGAAGATGAGTATAAATGTACATGAGTGAGATCCAGAATGACAGGAAGGTTAGCAAGTAGAAAAGTTTGGAGGGGTGGGTTAGGTGCTTCTAATTTTTGGGCTAAAAGAACATTAGGTTTATTGTGCTCTCTATCAAGTGAAACGTTTTGCAGAAGCTTTTCTAAACAATGACAAGGAGTTCGTTGATTTAACAATTTCTTTTTCCTATTTAGAACAAATGAATTTATACTACACTATGCTAAACTGTGTATATCCATACAGCACTATGCATTTGTGGTTACTTTTACACTAGCATTCCATTATCCACTCAAATCCTAACCACCCCCATCTGATATTAGCATATTTCAAGCTAACTTGGCAAAGTAAATAGAGAAAACGGCAGAAAAAGTCGAAATAGTATTTAATTACCAGAGTTTTTCCAGCATCTTGGACCCGAGCAATTCAGAAGAAAACGATAATAGTAGCAATATTAGCATTCGAAGGACCATTTTTACCTAACGTTTTGTGCATCTTGGACCAACCAGCTAGAGTGTGAATTTAATTTTAGCCATTACTGGTGAAAAGAGAGAATTGCCCATCTCCCTTGTAAGAATTTAAGGGTATTTATAGGCGAACTTTACAGGGGAGATGAAATATAAACCATCACAATCACTCGTGAACAAAGATCAA
Organism: Benincasa hispida; assembly: GCF_027475165.1. Classification (NCBI taxonomy): domain Eukaryota; kingdom Viridiplantae; phylum Streptophyta; class Magnoliopsida; order Cucurbitales; family Cucurbitaceae; genus Benincasa; species Benincasa hispida. Next base: position 21,359,511 of record NC_143478.1, read on the forward strand.
CGCCGGAACTTGGAAATGTTCTTAGCAGCCAATGACTTTGTGGGATCCATAACTTGGTGAATATATCAAATTAACATACCCTACAAGAAGTGCGCTAGTAGCATTTTTTTTTTTTTTTTAAGTTCAAAAAATTTGAGTGAAGAATCGCACTTGTAATGTATGCCGTGTTGCATTTTAAAGAAAGCATATTAATATTGGAAAAGGTAATATAGCATATCTTAGAGATCGACCACAATGGAGAAGGAACAATGATCTTTGTAATTAGAATCTCCAGTGATAGGCCCTAAGACAATCCTTCGTGGTTACATCCAAACTTTAACCGTTCTTCAATCTTCCAGCAAATTATCTCTAAGAATAAGGAGACTTCGCTATAATTAAAATGTATTTTATTGTAAAGGTACAAAAACCTGATTTGAGAACAAAAGGTTCTTTGATCAGATTTTGAGCTAAACAATGAAAAAGAAACATAGGACCCTACCAAAATCAATTGTCTCTCACTCAGATACATATAGTATGAGAACTACCACCACAGAATATAAGTGCATAACTATGGAATGAAAATGAGCTAACGCAAGGCAAAAACAGCCAAATTTAAGCTTACATGCTAGTAGATGCCCTTGTGGTGCGCTGATTTGTTCCAAGGATGATTACAATAACAGTTACATCATCATGATATTTCCTTCTCCTGCCGGCTGGAATGGTTATTAATTCTTCTTTGCTAAAACCTATAAAACATAAGTTCTTTCATCATCAGCAATTATAGATACAAATAGATAGCTGAAATTTCAGATTATCAGCATAAGATTAGTTCTTTTTCTGAGCAAATTACTAAAACACCCCGTATTTTGTACCTTCGTAATGGAGTAGTTTCCTTTTTCTTTTCTTATTTTTCAATCCTTTTCATGTAGTTGATGTGAAGAAAATAAAACACTAAAGGCGTATGGATTTCAATAACTACACAAAATATTAGAAAACTCATGATAAAAATAAGCATTATAACAAAAGCAATTAAATTAAATTAAATTGAAAATCAAAATAACATGAGTAAAATTTCTCCAGCCGGCCAAACGGCAGAATTGAAGAGCAGTGTTTTCACTGAACTTGTACTCAATGTCAGTATCCTTTAATAATGACTACTGACTAGTATTGTATAATATTGAAGGACATATCTCTCCAAAAGACTATCCTAGGTGAGAACGGCTAAGAGGATACAATTTAAAACCAGCAAGGGTATTCCAATTCCAACCTCAACTTGTTCTAGAAGTATTAACCTTTTGGTCAGGAATTAAATGATAGCAATGGTCCCTATTTCTTCAACGTTTTCTCTGCCATGTGTCATAAGTTTTTAATGTTATATCATCTCACAAGGAATTGACAATTCATCTTTTGTGGAAAACTTGAAGGGAATGCTTAACTTTAGATACATAAGAAACTTTCATCATGGAAAATTAACAATAAAACAAACTAAAAAGTTGACTTCTGCTAACTGCTAAGAACATCATAAATAACTAAGTTCAACACTCTAGCCCATGGTCAAATATGACATTAAATGTAAGCTTTAAGGTTGACTTTTTTTTTTTCTTTTTTTTTCCAGTTGTGCATTCATGACGATATCATACCAAAGATGAGTTAATAACAGTAAAATGTTACTTCCATAAATGTAAATTGGCACACGATTCAAATATTTCACACAAAACGATTTGGAGTTAACCTGCGCAATCAGCTGCTTTCAATAGAAGCTGCTCCAGTAAAAATTTTGCAGGATCACCAGTTGGGTTGCTCAAGATATATGAATGGACAAGGTTCACTGCCTCCTCATTGTCAAAAAAGTCAAATAAACCATCACTTCCAACTATAACAAAGCAATCTGATTTTGATATCCTATGGATAGACAATGCCGGTTGAGTGGAAATATAGGGAGGGCTTATTAGATTACGAACTCGAAGAATACCCATCAAAGCATCATTAAATTTTTTCTGCAGAGGAAATAAATGTACAATATCAACTTATGATGGACTAAAATAATTTCCAGCACTGCAGACAAAGTTACCTGGCTCACTCAGAAATGAATACCATTTTTAGCATTGATACCACATCAACTTCGTCCTGAAAATTCATGTCCTATATATAATAAAGTGGTCATGCATATTGATTTTTCTGTCCAGAGATGATATGGACTTATCAAGGACAGGTGAGATCCGAAGTGACAGGGGAAAAAAAAAAGGATAGAATCCTTAAGTATGGGTTGGGGTGGTGGATTCGAATAAAGAACATACATGGTTAAAGCATAGCTATCGTAAATATCAAGCAGGTATTATAGGTTAGCATGAAGACTTGGTCACTAACCAAAAATCCTATTTCATTTAGCAACCTGCATCCTTTTTGTTCTGTTTTTTTTGTTTTTTGTTTTTTGTTTTTTTTTTTTTGACGGGAGCAACCTGCATCATTACTAGCATATTAAGACAGTGCCGGTATTATATTTATTAAATTTTTATAAACTGCACAAACAGAGAAATGATATCGTGTTATATGAGATTATGGCCATACTGACAGGCACGCAATCCATAACTGTCGCCTACCGTCTTCAAGTAGCCAACTCCAAACGCCCGAGTCACCTTCAGTTTTCCTTTGACTTTCCCACCAACAATGATTGTCGGATCATCAGGATGATCATGTTGTAACTGTGCTCTTTCAAGTTCATTATCCACAGTGTGACTCTCAGTGAGCTGTACAGCCTTCAGTCCCCCATTCCCTCTCATAGCACCCTCATCAAGGGTAGCTAGTACTGCTCTACTATCACCCAAATTTAGTGTGTACAAATCCTTTCCATGAAGAAGAACAACTAAAACACATGACCCAACAGAAACTAAATCAGGACGATCCTCCATTTCCTGTTCAACCATGTGCAGAAAATCATTCTCTGTTTGACTAAGAGCACGCTGGAGGCTATCGAACACCCCATACCTTAGAGGGTAGTTTGTCATTCCTGCTTTGGCATATGAATGGTTCTCTAATACATTGTGCATATCTGAAGCAATTTTATTATTATTTCCCAAAGGAGGAAATCTTCCTTGAGTGATGCTACTATCATCAAGAAGATGTGAATTGTCCATGTCCAAACCGTCAGAGGTTTCATTCTTAGCTTCCCAATCTAGTAGGTTAAAATAAAATACGATGGTTTCATACAATGTGCCAGCAAGAAAATCAGCTGCATCTCTTCCATTGAAACCATCATAAATTGCACAAAATAGCCATCCATTTTCTTCAGAACAAACGGCTTGGACCCTGTCCTCACCAGCAGCTCCACCTGCCACTTGCACTTCCTTAACATTAAGAAAACCTTCACTTCCGGATGGAGCACTCATGGATTTCAACAAGTATGAATCATATTCAGAGGTTGAGGTAGATGGACTGCAACTTAAGTTTGACAGACTACTCTGCAGAGACGATGACAATATATCCAACCTTGAAAGGGTAGGTGATGAGGGAACCTTTCGGAATGAAGTAGGAGAATCCCAGGTCGGCAGAATTTCTTCTCCTATCAATCCATTGCATATATTTGTGTTTGCTAGGGTTGCATTAGCACTCAAGGCAGCACCAGATAAGCAAGAGAAACTGCTGATCTTTGGAAGTCTAGGCTGGATCTCGAACTTGTCAGAAACATCATGAATTTCATATATGTTACCATTGCATTTATAACCAAAGCTAACTTCAAGTTCTCCCTCAGGTTTTGTTGAAGCTTCTTGAAGCATACTATATGACTGTTACAACAAATACATTCATTTTTAATGCCCTTTCATAATAAAATTGGCAAAGTTAAGTTACTATGCAGCATTTATAAATTTTAGTCAGATTTGAAAGATTAAACTCGATTACCTTTTCTATACCACCAAATAGATACAGACATACTTGCAATTTAGGCTTTTAAACTGTGAAAATGGGGAGGTAATGTTGTAATGTGTTAAACTCAGTATGTATAATATTAATCTATTGGCTAAATGTTCATCATCTTTTACAAACAGGGGGAGGAAGATCTTGATCATCTTTTGTGGGGATGCTAGTTTTCTTATTCCCTTTAGAGTCGTTGCTTAAGTTTGTCTGGGTTACCATGGAGTATAACAAGGATTGTCACTTTGTGATTGAGGAGATGCTGATTAACTCTTCTTTTTGAGATAAAGGGGTACGGAGAGCCTTGTAGCAGGCTTGCTGTTTGCTATATTGTGGGGAGTGTGGCTTGAGAGGGACCGTAGGATTTTTAGTGGTGTCGAGAGGTCTTTAGAGGAGGTGTGGGAGGGCATGAGATTTAATGTGTCTTTATGGGCATCCTTTTTTTGTAATTATCATTTGGGTATCATTCTTTTGGATATGAGTCCTTTCTTGTAGCTCAGGACTCCTTTCCTTTTGTGAGCTTCTTGTTTTTTCAATACCCTAGCACATGTTTTCATTTTTCTCAATGAAAGCTTAATCCTTAAAAAGAGAAATCAATTAATGTGCATCCTTGCTACCGTATTCAACTTATAGAAAATGAAAATCTACACTACAGTTTCCTTTAGCTCTCCTTCAAATTCAATTTGCCCACATGAATTTGACTAAACCCCGTTATGATCACTAAAATATTTGTTACCTAGCATAACCTTCCCTTTCCTATCCGTTCGACAAACAAAACTAACCCATGCAAAGAAAACTCAAACAGTGAAACAATAGCACAGTTCCAGAAACCACAGGAACAAGACAACTGAACATGAAGTGCCTCCCATTTCAGTGATAAATCAAGAACAATCAAGAGAACAATTAAACTCTCAACTTCAATGACAGAAATGGAGAGACAGACGAATTAAACACGAACTTGAAATCCAAAATTCAACACAGATAATCAACAAAAACACACCACCAATTCATAGAAGAAAACCCAAAAGAGAAAAAGGGGGGAAGCAACAAAAAATAACCTAATTGAAGACGCCACGAAGCCGCCAGAAAAAACCAGCAGCATACACCTAAATCAATTAAATAAAAGAATTGAAAAGGACAGTTGGAAATAAAATAGTGCAATAAGCCGCCGGAATTGGTATCAATCGCTGAAACGACAAAATGAAGCAGAGAAAACGAGAAAGAGAGAAGGACAGAGAAAAGAGAAAGAAAAACAGAGAGAAAGAAACACAAACCGGAGGCGCTGCTGAAGAGGGAACTGAAGGGAATGGCGATGAACAACAGAAGAAGAAGAAGATGAAGAAGAAGAAGAAGAAGAAGAAGAAGAAGAAGTGAAGAATTCAGGAGAAGACGACGAAGTATGCATATGGGAGAGAAGAAAGCAAAGAGAAGTGAAAGCAAAGAGAGAAGAATGGAGAATCTGTATGTAAGTGGTACCTTAAAGGCGAAGGCCATTGGATGGTCAGGAAGACGCTCTGCTAAATTTAGGCAATTTTTTTCTTTGGTTCCCATTTTTACAACTTTTGTTAGATTCAATGTTTCGCTTTTTGTTTAATTATAAATAAATAAATAAATATCTTCCTGATTATTTAATTAATTAATACACCTTGTTTTTCTTTATTATTTTCTTCCTTAAATTATCTACTTTGATCACTGATTTTTGTTTTCTTAAAACTTAAATTCTATTTTTTTTAAATTCAATTTTGCCTACAATTCTATTTTCACATCATAAATTTAGAAATTTGATTCTAATTTGAATTGTTTTTTTAAATATTTTTATCTTTGTTTAATATAATTTTACATTTTAAAATTTAAAATTTGGATATAATAAAATCATAAATATGTCGTTTTCAAAATTTACACTGAATTTAAAAATAGGAACACCAAACATCCAAACATATCCTAGTTTTTTGTTTGATAATCCTTTAGTTTTTTAAAATGGAGTTTATGAACATTATTTTCATTAAAAATATTATTATTCACTTTTCACTAATATTTTAAATAATTCAATCAAATTTTGAAAGTTTTTCGAGAATTTATTTTTATTTTTAAAATTTGATTAAGAGATAAGAATGTAGGAATCTTTTCAAGAAAGATAAGAATCGTAATGTAAAATTTATGAGAAAATTTAGGGAAAGAAATAACCGAAAACATAATAGGTACTAAATCAGGTCTATTTTGGAATTATAACAACTGTCACATCAACTAAGTTAGTTTAAATCGACCACAAAATTAGATTTTAATTAAGTGTTTGCTGTACTTTTAAAAAAAATAATGAGAAACAATTTGTTGGCGTAGCGTTGGTTTTTTTTTTTTTTTTTTTTGGCAACAACTCAATGCTTCTAACTTTTTATATTTATAGAGTTTTTTTTTTTAAAACAACTTGTACTTTTCAAGGGAAAAAAAAAACAACTTTTGTATTTATAGTGATTAAACTTAAAATTTTTAGGGTGAAAAACGAGGTTAAATAGAAATTACGTAGAATGACCAAAACGAAACATCCAATTGAAAAAATGGTTCATTTTTTTATTGTATGATTTATGGCCAAAATGTGATGTGTAGGGATCCATCTGCACATTTAATTTTTCAATTCTGTCCTCACAAAGCTTCCATCATCAAGTAGGTATGTCTTCCCACCATTTTAGTAAATTTATGGTAATTTTAAAATTCTTTAGGATATTTTTTTTAGATTTAGTTTCTCATTATTAGATAGGATTCAAGATTAATTAAAATTATTAAAAAAAAAAAAAGATTCTACCCAAAACTAGGGTTTTAAAGAAAGATTCTTCATTTTCTCTTCTGCCAAATAGTCGTCATACAGGAACTCCATGAGTGATTTCAAGTTTCCAACTCCTCATGGCTCAACTTTAGCAACAGATCGTGTCCGTTGGAGCAACCTTGCACCCGTTTAGTTTGAGTAGGTTTTTGAAGATTTTTTGATCTTGTGGCCTGTAATTGAGGAGAAACACTACGTTAGATTTGTGGTAGTTTCTTTGGCCATTGTCCGTCTCCGCCACCACTACACTGCCTCTGTAGTCTAGCACTACTGATTTAAATCTTTTTGGTGTCACTCTCAAAAGACTAAAAATCAAAAGAAAATTTATAATACCGAACTACTCCTATCACTACAAAGACATAGCAATAGTGGTAAGTCCGAGTTGATCTGCATAGAAGCGCGCTTTGTTTCATTAAGCTAATTTCCTAATTAAAGCGGTAAATAGGGAGGGGATTGGTGTGAAATAGATAAAAGCGTAAAACATAAAATGCGAGGGTAAATGTAAAGTAAGGATAGGAATTATCTAGTTTCAAGAGCAAAAGAGAACCTATGTAATTTCATTCATCAAAATTCGTTAATTGGATATGCAATTGATTTATGCGCTCACAACTCTCGTTTGACTCGACCAAGTTAGCCTCTACAAAGGTGGACAACTAGCTAAGACCAAACCAAGAAAGCATCCTAGTTAAACTACATGCATTAAATCCTAATTGGGTTTGAAAGCAATCAATTAAGACTTAACACATGCGCATTAAGATTTAGTATTTCATTATGTCGATTAATTAATGGGAAAACCCTAACTCAATCAACCGATTTATCCTTGAACCTAGATCAAGCATGCATCCTAAGACCCAAGATTATAGCATACACATTCAACTATTTGCTACCGGGGTGATTTTAAGCATATACGAACATTAGAGAAACGCGTGAGTCCAAAATCAACTAGCTAAGACATACATTCATGATAGAGGCGTCAATCCAACACACAAATATATATCAAAATCAAGCAAGACTCAAGAAAACATAAATTCATTATACATTAAATCCAAAGAACGGAAATCTCAAGAAAAACATAGGGTTCTTGCTCCAAAAATTAGATAGAAGTTACATAGACAAGAGGAAAAGGAAAAGTCCAATCCGTCATTTATAACCCAAAAATAGATGTAAATCCTAAGCTAAGATGCTAAAATCTTAAGGGAGAAGAAGGAAATTGCGTTGGTGTTGATACCCTAAATCTTGTAGGCTCCTATAGTTTGTAAACCTTAAATGAACAAACTTGTATGTGATTAATAATATTTGATATTTTATTCACTTTGTCTATGAAATATGTGATATTTTAGTTGCATTAACCACAAACCAATAAACTAACATTCAAGGTTATCGTTGTAACTTAATCATGTATATCGAGACATACTGATGGATCATGTTTAAGTGATAACCTAAATAGTCTGTAGTATATGGATAAGGCTGGGTACCTTATACCTTATCCTGGTGACATTACGAGTATGACCCGATTTGTAGATGTTACAAATGTTGTAAAATGCTACAAATGATCTGATCATGTTCATTCATGTATTAGACATGCGGGCGGGGATATTCTATACAAAGGAGTTTGTATAAGATCTATTTAGTCTCTTTATATAACACCGTTCATAATAGAGACTTTCATTTTACTAGGATGACCATAGATAACATGACCTTAATCCAGAGTGAATTGTGAACTCCTGCCTATGAAGGCGATCTTTTGATTTGTATGGGTGATAGTGGCTAGATCGCCGACTCAACAAGCCTACCATTTTGGGGATTCGTCTGATTGGAGAGTTGGGAACTCAGCTACACAAGTTGGAATTCACTCCTTCCCCGAAGTAGGGGTAAGTAGATAAATTTCTCCCTTAAGGGCTGATTCCGGATCTTAAACAATGTGGCGCCACACCCTTTCCTAGCCCGAGAGGGGTTTAGTCATAGTAGGACTATGATCTATTGTTCATTAGAGGGATCAGTGGTACTTAAGAAGTTAGATGTAACTACAGGGACCTAACGGTAACTTGACTCAGCTATACTTACAAACAATTTGTGAAGGGTCATCGTACTGTTGATTGGTTATATCTAATGGACACAAAAATATATATGTAGTGCGAAGAGTTCAACTGTCGATCTTTAGTGGAGTGCCCGACAGTTAACGGATGGTGGATAATGTAATTAAAGAGTTTAATTAATTATTCACGTACCGTTGGAGCTTCAAGCTACAGGTTCATAAAGTCCCCTTAGTAGCTCAAAATGATTTAGTTGAGAATCAGTTTTTTGGTTAATTTGAATTGTTTAAATTAATAAGAGGAAATTTAATTATATATAATATAATTAAGTTGATTCAATTATTATATGATATAGTTGTTATAATGTATTTGATACATTATAGTTTAATTGGAGGAATAGAAATTTGAATGTGATTCAAATATATTTTCTATGAATGAGATTCATAATTGTTAAATTTAATATAAATATGATTTATATTAAATGCCATAAAATAGAGAAAAAGAACTATAGTTTATATTGTATATGATGCAATATTAAAACTATAGTTTATAAATATAATATGATAAGTTTGTTATCATATTTATTTATATTATTCATTATTTTTAATAATAATCCATTTTTTCTCTTCAACCACCTTAGTAGGTGGTTAAGTGGTTTTTGTGGCAAATGGGATAAATGAAATGATTTTCTATTTTTCCCTAGCTAGTCTCTACGGCAAACACAGAGTCTATATGATAGGTAATCTTTGATTACACGATTGAGAAGCTTCTTATATGATAGTGTTCTTCTTCAATCTTCTTCAATCTTCTTCCTCCTCCAAACTCAAAATCCCTCTAAACCAAAATAGTCAGAGCCCACAACTCCTGGGTTCTCACTCCGAGCATATCGTAGGTTCCAAGTGGTGGTGTCTTCTATTTTTGTTCGTGATTTTCTTGAAGAGGGTTTTCAAGTTTTGTTGTTATTTGTAGAGTTTCTGTAAATTCGTGTTTTCAATCTAAATGGAATTTGGACGATCCACTTCCGCTCATGGATTTCTTTAAAATTGAGTTCCTTCCATTGGTATCAGAGCCAGTTTGCATTCTGATTCCAAATTCCATTTCTATATTGAAATCGTTTACAGTTTTGGGGTTTTAAGTTCTACATTGCATTTAATTGTTAAATGTATGTGGATGGTTGTTGATGGATATTTTGGGGTAGTTGTCTCTATTTATGATTTTCTGTTTAAATTACAAAAGTTAAATTTGTAAAGGCCCCTGCGTTTTTGGGCATTAAACTTGCAATCGAGTCTATATTCGTTTGGTTTTGAGTCGTTAGTGAAGCTTCAGAAGAAAGGTCATAGTGCGTTTCGATGGAGAAGATGAAACAGTGGCTGCATCATGTAGCTAGAGCTAAACGTTCGTTTAGTTTTTACTATGCGTTCGTGTAGAGTTTTCTGCACGATCGTCTAGCATCTGTTAAATGATTGTATAGCAAATGTTATGCGATCATGTAGTGTTTACTACATGATTGTGTTGTGTTGGCTGCATGATCGTGTAGGCGCTCGATGGGTAGACGATCGCGCGGTATATGATACTCGATGCAAGGCTTGCGTGCTAAACGATCATGTACTATCATGCTCATCCCATAGTCAGTAGCTACACGATCGCATGGTATGTGATACTCGATGCACGCTACACGATCGCGTGGACTTTCATGCTCATCACATAGTCAAAAACTACGCGATTGCTTTTACACGATCGTCTATACTCGATGCTCGTTGCTCGACGATAAGAAGTTAGCTACACGATCAAGCTGCAAAGGTTCTTGGTGGAGCAGTCAAAGGTGAGCGGTTCAAAACTCGATTCACTTATTTCGAACTGGTGGACTCAACTTTTGTAATAGTTTAGCCTTTTATTTTCTGGTTTTGAGATTAACTATCCCGATCCATCAACTTTAATAATTATGCATGTGATGTATGTTTATTATATATGCCATAATGTATGTCATATAGTTTTAAAACCCATCATAAGTTATGCATTTATTTTCATGCATCATTTTATATTATAAGTGTGATAATATATTAGTATGCATGTTTTAAACTACATAAAGCATGCTCATGCATCATACAATATAAGAGTTATAATATATATATGCATGCACTATAGAATATCCATGCATCCTTTATATTATAAATGTTATAATATAAGGTTAAATGTTTGTATGGAATGTATGCTATAACTTAATTCATTATTTATTTATCTAAAAGTTATATATTAGTAATGAATGAACATTGCATGAAGCATGACACTACCTTAAGTTAATTTATAATTGTTATAAATAACTTATATATGTCTAGCTTGCAATGTTAGTTGGTTTTAATTATTTAATTTCTTATAAGTGTTATAATAAATGAAATTAGAATTAAAATCAATAATAAAGAGTTGCATGCAAACCTTAGGCTTTAATCATTTTTTAAAAGTGTTATAAATATTGATTGAGATAGACCTAAGATCTAATAAGATTAGAAATCTAAGTTTAATCTTTTAAATTGGTTTAATAGGATTAAATTGATTCCTAATAAAAGATTAAATATGTAACAAATGTATCTATAAGGGACCTTTTGTCTAAGGCTGGTTCTGGCTAGGTTGGGGTACTTAAGTTGATGGAAATGCCGCACCCCTACCTGGGAACCTACCTGAAAAGGTGAATTAGATAGATTCGTTACATGCATGCAAATTTGATGAAAGTCTGTTAAAGAGTTTAATAAGACTTGAATCAAAGTTGTTTAATCATCAAAAGCAAGTGTTGTTTTTTAGCAAATTAAACAAATCACTTAGATAAAATCAGTAGCCGAACTTTCTAAGTTAATGAACCCTAGGTAGAACATTATGTGGGAGGAAAATGAGTATATGATACTTCACTTTAACTTCTACATGTTTCTCCCTAAAAGTTCATACCTTGAGATCTATCCTCAGCCTTGAGGCACCATGGGTGTTCTCCTACGGGTGGCATTTGGGTAGGTCAATACCAAGGTTAATGGAGAGAGTTTTCATAGTAAGTGGAAGTGGGATGTGTGACAACATATCACTCGGTCTCTCTCATTAGGTTGGATAAAATCTTATACATCGCCTCGTGGCATCGTGGGTGTCCCCTTAAAGGATGGCAATTTTGCAAAACTCTTTATTTGATCTCCAGAAATGGATAGGGTTGCTTTAGTCTCTTGTCCTAATCAGATTTTCCCTAAGGTTGGCTCATTATAGCAGGACTTTAGGACCTAAAATAAGGGGTTACACGTATACAAAATTGTTAAGGATGTTAACAAATTTTGGACCAAACAATGGTGACTATTAGATTCAGTTACAAGGATTGTTTCTGTCTAATGGTTGAGAATGTCTCATTTTGGTGAAAGGGCACTTGATCACTCTACGGTGACTTTTGTCCTGCCTCATTGAAGCATCATTGCAAAATAGATGTAACTTAGGGTACACTAGATTATTTTGCTAAAACTTGATTGGTTTTATAAAACTGGTTTAATGTAAGTAGACTTAATTAAGTTTGTTCTATTTCAGCAATTATATTATGGCTACTGCGACTCTTTGTTTACTTACCACTAACAAACTAACTGGTGAGAACTACATTAGTTGGAAAAATACAATAAATAAGATTTTAATCATTGATGATCTCAGATTTGTCCTCACGGAGGAGCGTTCTCCTATTCCAGCTCCTACTACTCTTCAAAATGTTCAAGAGGCATACGAGCGATGGACAAGGGAAAACGAGAAGGCTCGAGCGTACATCTTGGACAGCCTTAACGAAGTTTTGGCCAAGAAGCATGAGCCCATGGTCATTGCATGCGAGATCATGGAGTCCCTACAGGGGATGTTTAGACAACCGTCCGCACGACGCTCTCAAGTACATCATCAACTCACGGATGCAAGAAGGGTCATCTGTTTGGGAACACGTTCTCAACATGATGATCCACTTCAACGTGGCTGAGATGAACAGGTTTAGCATCGATGAGGCCAGCTAGGTTAGCATAATTCTGGAATCTTTACTAGATAGCTTCCTTCATTTCCATAGCAATGATGTTCTGAACAAGGTCGTCTATGACCTTACAACTCTACTCAACAAGCTGCAAACTTTCCAGTCCTTGTTGAAAAGCAAGGAGAAAAAGGGTGAAGCATGAAGGATATCGAACATGATGATTTCCATTAGCAACAAAATGATCATTCCAAATTTCAATCGTATATGAACATTAACAATTACAGTACACAAATGGAAATAACAGGCTATGAACAAAAACCGAATTACAGCATGCTCTACTAAACGATCAAGGGAAAGAACACACATACCTTTGAAGACTCATCTTCAACACCCTTGATCACGAACGCGCGAACAGATTCCAAAACTGCAACTCTCGAACGCTCATACACCACGACCGCTACACTGCACAATCACTAGACGCTCGACTCCAAGACTCCAACTCTCGAACGCTTGTACACCACACTCGTACACCCTTGATCACTAAACGATCTAATTCAACAACAACTTCTAAATTTAGGAAAACATTTTTCCTTTTATCTCACAGTTACCATGAAACCACCAATAACCTCCCACTCAATTGGTTATTAGAGAAAAAGAGATAATTATCCAATAATTAATTTTATTATAAATATATATGATAAGCAATTTACTAAACTATATTTATAACCTATAGTTTTAATATTTCATCTCATGAAACATATAAACCATAACACTTTTTCTATTTTGTGGCACTTAATATAAATCTTATTTACATTAATCCTCCACTTGATGTATCTCATACACCATACCGATCATATCATATATAACTGAATTGTCTCTTGTCAATTTGAACATTTCAAATCAACACCAAGAACTGATTCTCAACTTGAACTATTGAGCTACCAAGGGGACCTTATGGACCTGTAGCTCGAAGCTCCAATGGTACGTGAATAACTAATATTTAGTCACGAGATTCACCATCCGTTAACTGTCATGTACTCCACTAAAGATCAATTGCTGAACTCTCCTCACTACAGATATATTTTGTGTCCATTTTAACCAATCAACAGTGTGATAACTCTTCACAGATCGCTCGTAAGTACAGCTTGGCCAATAACCGTTATGCCCCTGTAGTTACATCTAACTCCTTAAGTACCACTAATCCCTCTGATGAACATAAGTCATAGTTCTACTATGAATGAGTCCTTTCTTCCAAAGAGAAGCTGTGGCCACTATGTTCAATCCTCGAAATCAGCCTTTAAGGGAACAATCTATTTACTTACCTTTGCTTCGGGGAAGGAGTGAATTCCATCTGTGTAACTGAGTTCCCAGCTCCCAAATATGACAAGTCTCCAAAAAGGTAAGCATGCTGAGTTGGCAATCTGGCCACTCTCACCCATACTAATCAAAGGACCGCCTTCAAAGGCAGAAGTTCCCAAAACACTCAGAACTGAGGTCATGTCACCTATGGTCGTTTAGGTGAGATGTAAGTTTCCAATATCAACAACGTTATATATGGAGACGAATCATCTCGTGGTCTGGTCTTATACAAACTCTTTGTATAGGATACCCCCGCTTGCATGTCTACACATGAATGGTCAGGATCTACCATGTGTATATATTACAAACAACGAGACTCTAGGAGAATTAAGATACCAATCCCAACAAAGAAAATGTTGCTTCATCATCTAAAAAGTTTCATAAAGGTTCGACCTCTAGAACTAAGTTTGCACCTTCTTCCTTTGACACTAGAAAGTGGAAGAAAAAGAAAGATGGTAAGGGGAAGGCACCTGCTAACCCATAAGCTGCTGCTCCAAAGGATAGATAACCAGTGAGGGTTGACAAAGAAAATGTTTTCATTGCAACCAGGACAAAACTAGAAGAAGAACTGTGCCATATATTTGGCAGAGAAGAAGAAGGCCAAACAAGGTAAATTTGGCACCTAAGAATTTCATAACATAGAGATATTTAAAACTGTCGTGACTCAAAATAAGCGACTAAGAATTTCTCCTAAGGAAAATGCCTAACTTTGGCACCTAGGGCACATTAATCTCAATAGGATTTAGAGGTTGGTGAAGAATGAACTTCTAAGCGAGTTAGAAGAAAATTCTTTGGCACCTAGGGCACATGACCTCAATCTTGAGTGTTTTGGGAACTCTTGCCTTTTAGGGCAGTCGTTTGATTAGTATGGGTGAGAGTGGCCAAATTGCCAACTCTGCATGCCTACCTTTTTGGGGACTTGTCTGATTTGGGAGCTGGGAACTCAGTTACACAAGATGGAATTCACTCCTTCCCCGAAGCAGGGGTACGTATATAGATTGCTCCCTTAAGAGCTGATTTCGGGTCTTAAACATAGTGGCCATAGCTTCTCTTTGGAAGAGAAGACTCAGTTATAGTGGGACTATGACTTATGTTCATTAGAGGGATTAGTAATACTTAAGGAATTAGATGTAACTATAGGGGCATAACGATTATTGGTCCAGTTGTACCTACGAGTGATCTGTGAAGGGTTATCGCACTGTTGATTAGTCGATATGGACACAAAATATATTTGTAGTAAGAAGAGTGCAGTTGTTGGTCTTTAATGGAGTGACTGGCAGTTAACGGATGGTGGATTCCGTGACTAAAGAGTTTAGTCAGTTATTCATGTACCGTTGGAACTTCAAACTACAGATTCACAAGGTCCCCTTGGTAGCTCAATGGATTCAAGTTGAGAATCAGTTTTTGGTGTTGATTTGAAATGTTCAAATTGACAAGAGGAAATTCAATTATATATGATATGATTAGTGTGATGTATGAGATACATCAAGTGGAGGATTAATGTAAATGAGATTTACATTAAGTACCATGAAATAGAAAAAGAACTATGGTTTATATATGTTTCATGAGATAAAATATTAAAACTATAGGTTATAAATATAATATGGTAAGTTGGTTATCATATATATTTATATAATATTAATTATTGGATAATTATATCTTTTTGTCTAATAACCAATTGAGTGGGAGGTTAATGGTAGTTTCATGGTAACCGTGAGATAAAAGGAAAAATGTTTTCCTAAATTTAGTAGTTGTTGAAAGAGTTTCCTTTCTCGGATAGACTCATGGTTTGCTGTCAAGTGAATAGGATTCACTAAACGATAGTTGAAGAGAGACTAAACGATCGTGGAGTGACACTACACGATAGTTCACTCAGTTGTTGTCTTCTAAACGATTATGGGGCTTTTACTATACGATAGCTTGCCGTCTTCTAAACAATTGGGTATTTTTCTACACGATAGACTTTTATCATCTTCCACTTGCTCAATCATCTATATGATTGTTACTCCTCCGATCTCTTCCTTTAACCAAGTCCACACAGAGCCCACCTTCTGGATTCTCATACTGAGAATACCAAGGTAGCCATTGTGGTGGTGTCTTACTCAACTCGATTAGAGTCAAGGTTTTGGAGGAGGTTCGTGATCTTAGAGTTCGTTGAGTTCGAGTTTGCTGTTGATCGTGTTGTGTTGCGGTCACTGTGTTCGAGTGTTCGTGTGTTGTAGTCTTGGAGATTGAATGAGCATTCGTGATCAAGGGAGTTTGAAGCATTAGTTTTCAAAGGTATGATATTCTTTCCCTTGATCTTATTATAAAGCATGCTGTAATTTCATGTTATATATGACTGGTTAGTTTCCGTTTCTTGACTGTAATTGTTATTGTTCAATTTCGAATGGAATTTGGAATGATCATTACGCTGCTCATGGAAATCCTCATGTCTGATTTCCTTCAGCCCAGCACATGTGCTTAAGGCTAATCCTAAGAAAATGGAACCACGTTCAAGGTTATGCCTATTTGTAGGCTACCCCAAGGGAACGAGAGTGGTTATTTCTATGATCCTAAAGAAAACAAAGTATTTGTATCGACTGTTGGGTTGATGCCCTAAAGTCTCGTATCCTATAGTTTGTAAGCAATTTGTACGAACGCTTGTGTTGTATAATTTATGATATTTACTTCACATCTTGTTTTTGCTCAGTTGTATGTTTTATTTGCTTTACCACAAACCAATAAACATAAAATCCCTGGTTATCCGTATGTAACTTAAGCATGTATGTGGTGACATACAAGTGGATCATGTCTTGAGTGATAACCAAAATGGTCTGTAGTATATAGACATAGGAAGGATACCTTATCCTGGTAACGTTACGGATGCGATCCGCTTTGTGGAATGATCACAAGTGTTATGATTTGTCACAAATGGTCTGATTCTAATCATTCATGTAGGGGACATGCGAGCAGGGACGTCCTATACAAAGAGTTTGTATAAGATCTGACCATGAAGTGTTAATGTCTCATTATATAACACCGTTCATGACAGAGACTTCACTTCACTAGGATGACCATAGGTAACATGACCTCAATCCTTAGTAAGTTGGGAACTCCTGCCATTAAGGGCAGTTCTTTGGTTTGTATGGATGCGAGTGGCCAGGTCATCAATTCAAACCTATCATTATGGGGATTCGTTTGATTTGGGAGCTGGGAACTCAACTACACAAGATGGAATTCACTCATTCCCCAAAGCAGGGGTAAGTAGATAGATAGCTCCCTTATGGGCTGATTCCAGGGCTTGAACGATATGGCGCCACACACCTTCTCTTGGCCCGAGAGGTGTTCACACATAGTTGAACTATATTGTATTGTTCATTAGAGGAATCAGTGGTACTTAAGGAGTGAGATATAACTACAGAGGGAAAACGGTAAATTGGCCCAGTTGTACTTATGAGCATCTGTGAAGGGTCTTCGTATTTATGATTAGTTATATCTGATGGACACAGAAATATATCTGTGGTAAGAAGAGTTCAGTTGTTGGTCTTTAGTGGAATGCCTGGCAGTTAACGGATGGTAGATCTCGTGGCTAAAGAGTTTAGTCAGCTATTCACGTACTGTTGGAGCTTCGAGTCATAGGTCCATAGGTCCCCTGGGTAGCTTGGATAAAGTCGAGAATTAGTGTTTGGGTCAGTTTGAAATGTTCAAATTGACAAAAGGGAATTCGATTATATATGATATAATTGGACTGGTTAATTATATATGATATAATTGACTAAATGTATGAGATACATTATTTTGGAGGAAATTAGATATAAATATGATTTATATCAAGTAGAGGAGAAATTACTATAGTAGATATGTGATATCAAACTATGGGGTAAGAATATAATATGATTATATTCTTTAATTATTAAAATTGGTTAATTATATGATAATTGGCCTAAAACTTCTCTCGGTCGTACATTAGTGGGAGAATACAAAGTTGATTATTGTAACCGAAGAATAAAATGAAAATTTGTTTATTTTGCAAAAGTTTGAAAAATCTGCAATTAGTGTGAAAACGTAACGATCGCCTAATTTGAGGGCCTATACGATAGTCACTCATCGTCTAAACAATCGCATCGCGTGCTGAGTTTGCTAAACGATCATCTACCATTTATTAAACGATTGCTTAGTAAAACCTACACGATCGTGTAGCTTCTTCCAAATGATAAGCACACAACTATACGATAGCTCTTTCTTTCCCACTTGCTTATCGTTTACACAATTTATGTTCTCTCCGACCTTTACCAAATTTACCAAAGACCACACTTTGGATTCTCACTCTGAGAATACTAAAGGCTCCATTTAGTGGTGTCGTCCCCGTTGCTGTTCACTTGTTCATGGTTGTTCGTGTTGCTGTCGTTTGTGTAGATGATCGTGTTGCTGTAGCCGACTTGTTTTCTGGGCGATAGGTTCGCGTAGAGGTCTTCCACTGCTTCTGAGTTCAACGTTTGAAGAGGGTCTTCAACTGGTATGAGATCTCTTTCCCTTGTATTTTAGTGTTCAAAGCATATCGTTAATTAGTGAAAATTGCATAACTATTTGATAGAATGTGTATGTGTTAATTAGTGCGCGGGTTTTAGGCGATAAGGCGCTATCGTATAGGCTCCCAGCTAAGCGATCGTGATGTTTCCACACCGTGAGCAATTTTCTTCAAACTCTTTGAAAAATGAAAACCATTTTCATTTTATTCTTCCGTTACAATAACTGAAATCAATCTTCCCACTTTCGTACGATTTAGGAGAAAGTCCCGACCAATTATCACATAACCGCCTTAATTAATTAATAAATAAATATAATCATATTATATGCTTAACCTATAGTTTGATATCATATATCTACTATTGTAATTTCTCCTTTACTTGATATAAATCATATTTATATCTAATTTCCTCCAAAATAATGTATCTCATATATTTAGTCAATTATATCATATATAATTAACCAATTCAATTATATCATATATAATCGAACTCCCTCTTGTCAATTTGAACATTTCAAACTGACCCAAAAAACTGATTCTCAACTTTATCCAAGCTACCTAGGGGACCTTATAGACCTGTGGCTTGAAGCTCTAACGATACGTGAATAACTAATTAAACTCTTTAGCCACGAGATCCACCATCCGTTAACTGTCATGCATTCCACTAGAGACCAACAACTGATCTCTTCTTACCACAGATATATTTCTATGTCCATCGAATATAATCAATCATGAGTACGATGACCCTTTACAAATGCTCATAAGTACAGCTGGACCAATTTACCATTTTGCCCCTGTAGTTACATCTCAATTCTTAAGTACCACTAATTCCACTAATGAACAATACAACATAGTCTACTATGTGTGAATACCTCTCGGGTCAAGAAAAGGTGTATGGTGCTACATCGTTCAAGCTCTAGAATTAGCCCTTAAGGGAGTTATCCATCTACTTGCCCCTGCTTCGGGAAAGAAGCGAATTCCATCTTGTGTAGTTGAGTTCCCAGCTCCCAAATCAGACGAATCTCCAAAATGGTAGGTTTGAGTCGGCAATCGACCACTCGCACCTTAACAAATCAAAGAACCGTCCTCAATGGCAGAAGTTCCCAACTCACTTAGGAAGAGGTCATGTTACCTATGGTCATCTTAGTGAAGTGAAGTCTCTGTCATGAACGGTGTTATATAACGAGACATTAACACTTCGTGGTTAGGTTTTATACAAACTCTTTGTATAGGACGCCCCCGCTCGCATGTCTTTTACACGAATGACCAGGATCAGACCATCTGTGACAAGTCACAATACTTGTATGTCACCATATACATAGCGTAGCGTTACCAGGATAAGGTTTCCCTCCTATATCCATATACTACAGACCATTTTGGTTATCACTTAAGACATGATCCACTTGTATGTCACCATATACATGCTTAAGTTACATATAGATAACCAGAGATTTTATGTTTATCGGTTTTTGATAAAGCAAATAAAACAAACAACTGAGCAAAAACAAGACATGAAGTAAAATATCATACATTATACATCACAAACGTTCGTACAAACTGTTTACAAACTACAGAACATGAGATTTTAGGGCATCAACCCCAACAAAAGGAAGGGGAATAACTAGCAACCACTCCTTAGTCTCCATCAGTTTTTGCATCCAAAAGATAGCATGATTGACTTAAAATTGAAGAGAATATTTATAGAAAACAGATACAGCGTTGCAATGCTAGAAAGAGTGTTGCAACGCTCAAATCACTTTAGACCTCGAGTGTCAAGGTAGGGTTGAGGCAGCTTTGCAACGTTGGTGCAAATTTGAGACATGCACGGATTGAGCACTTTTCCATCAAAATTCGTAGTGTTGCAACATTGCAGGTAGTGTTACAACGTTGTCTCTTCAATTGCACATTCTGTCTTATAGCGTTGGGCGAGCATTGCAACTATATCACAGGGGTATTTTGGTAATTTCCTCTCCTTTGAAGTTCGAATCTCAAATCACCTCCAAATTGTTTCAAATTAATCATGTATCTTATTAAATGACTAATTATACCTTTTGATTACTCAGTACCTATAAAATAAGACAATAAACACATAAAATCCCTTAACAAGCCTAAATTAAGCAAGGAGATATAGCTATTTTTTAGAGCTATCAAACACCACCCGCTGGCAACGTCCGTATAAGTTCTTTCTTGTTGGGTTGTATGTCCTAAAATTCACAGTTTGTAATGTTAAACATCTTCTATTATCTATAAAGATGTTATTAACGTTTATTCAATAAAACTATTGTTGAATAAATTGCACTTGTGAAGACTAAATCCAAGAATATCATGTGGTGACATAAAAATGGATCAAGTTTGAGTAAATAGCCAAAAAAGTCTATAGTATATGAATAAGGTTGGCGCCTTATTCTGGTAACACTATTGGATGCGGCCCACTCTGTATTTGTTACAATTTGTTGTAAAGTGCTACAAACGAAGTGATCCTGATTTGTTCATGTAGTGACATGAAAAGCGGGGGCATCCTATGCAATGAGTTTACATAAGATCGAACCAAGACATAAGCCACTTTTATTTTATAATGTTCTTTACTGTTTAAGACTGACTGTTTCAAATCGATGACCTAGGTAACTCGACCTTAATCTTGAGCTAACTATGAACTCCTGTTTATTCGGGATTATCCTTAGATTTGCATACGTGAGGGTTGACTCAACAACGTCGACTCAATAAGCTTTCCGTTTTAGGGATTAAAACGGGTAGATAGTTGGGGACATGGGGTGCAAGACGGAATCACACCTAACTGTTTTAGGGATAGTAAAGAGGTTGTCTCTTAAGTACTGAATTAAGGTCTTGAATAAGGGGTTCCACCCTCTCATTTCCTCAAGAAGGACTTGGTTTAGTGATTGGATAAAAAAATAATTTTTCATTAGAGGATCGGTGGGACTTAAGAAGCAAGATGTAATTTTGGGGGTAAAACAACATTTAACTCAGCCGTTATTATGAACCACGGGTAAAGGGTCGACTTACTAGTTATGGTTAAATCAAGTAGATAGAAATATATCTACAGTGAAGAGACTGTAACTACTGAGCTATAATGGTGTGTCTCGGTAAATAACGAATATTGATTAATTTGGTTTAAAGAGTTTAGCCAATTAATCTCAAATCGTTGGAATTCATGTTCTGTAGGTCCATAAGGTCCTTCTACTAGCTCGTAAATCTTGGATTAGTATATTGAGTGAATTTGAAGTGTTCAAATTCAATTTGAAAATTAAATTTGAAGTGTTCAAATTTTAAATTAAGATTTGAATTTGAATTGTTCAATTTCAAATTAGGGTTTAGATAATTATATTTGATATAATTAACATTTAATTTTTTTAAATTAAACAAAATTGGAGAGTTTAAAATATTCAAATATCGATTTAAATATTGATTACATGAATAGGATTCATGTTTAAAATTAGGCGTTTGATTAATTTAATATTTGATATTAGATCGTTATTTAATTAATTAAAATCAAATTATTTATTAGTTTTCAATTTAATTTTAGAAATTGATTTTTTTGAATAGATTAATTTTAAATTTAATCAATGGAAATTGGAAAATGATATCGAGATAGTGGAATAATCCACATTTTGGGATGATTTGGTGTCTTCATCTCAATCTAAACACCTACCCTACCATCTCATTGAAATTGAAATATCAATTTGCGGTCTCCTCTAGTGCTTGCATGTATATCATAAATAAAAAGCTTAGAATTTTGGAGATTAAAAAAAAAAAAAAAAAGGAGATTGAATTTTTTGAAATTCAACAAAACTCTCTCTGTCTCTCAAACCCTCTCCAATTCCATACACAAATTCACTTCAATTCTGAGTTTCACCACTCAAATCCAAGTTGGAGAATAGTAGAGAAGACTCTCTTGGTGGTTCGTTGTTGATTTGAAGGTCAAATTCATGGAGAACAACTTGGATTCAAAGGAATTCTTCAAAGGAATTCTTCAAAGGTATAAATTTTGGAACCCTTGAAAATCTACTTTAGCATGTTTTTAGAACTCAAATTAAGTGTAATTAGAGTGCTTATTGATTCTGATTTGCTTCCATTGCATGCTTGTATGTTCCATCATCTCTCACATCTCTCATTCTTCTCTCTCAAACCTTGACTAATAGTATTTTTTTCCTCTAAAAATTCATTTCAAAACTGTTAATTTGGGAAATAATTCAATGTATGTAGTATTGGGGTTGATGCCCTAAATCTTGTGAGTTCTGTAGTTTGTAATTGTAATGTACAAATTATTTATTTATTTAATAAAATATGAGGCATTTTATTTGATATTTAGTAGTATTAACCCACAAAACCAATAAACTAATATCCATTGTTATCTTTTGTAATTTAAACATGAATGTGGAGAATACATGTGGATCATGTTTAAAAGATAACCTAAACGGTCTGTAGTAGATGGATAAGGATGGGTACCTTATCCTAGTGACACTACGAATACGACCTGCTTTGTAGATGTTACAATTGTTGTAAAGTGCTACAAATGATCTTATCCTGATCATTCGTGTGGAGACATGAGAGCGGGGGTATTCTACACAAAGAGCTATATAAACCGAACCACGAAATGATTAGTCTCACTATATAATATCGTTGATAAAAGAGACTTACATTTTACCAAGATGACTATAGATGACTTGACCTGAATCCTAAGTGAGTTGTGAACTCTTACCTATGAAGGTGGTCCTTTGATCTGCATGGGTGAGAGTGGTCGGTGTCGCCGACCCAATATGTCTACCATTTTGGGGATTTGTTTGATTGGGTAGCTAGAAACGCAGCTACACAAGAAGGAATTCGCTCATTCTCTATAGTTAGAGTAAGTAGAGAAATTGCTCCCTTAATGATTGATTCCGAGGTTTTAACAATGTGGTGTCACATCCTCTCCTAGCCTGAGAGAGGTCTAGTCATAGTTGAAGTATGACTTATTGTTCATTAGAGAGATTAGTGATACTTAAGGAGTTAGATGCAACTACAAGGGTAAAACGATAATTTTGGCCCAACTGTACTTACGAGCAATTTGTGAATGGTTAACACAGGTTGATTGGTTATATCCAATGGACACAGAAATATATCTGTAGTGCGAAGAGTGTAATTGTCGGTCTTTAATGGAATGACCGACAATTTATGGAAGTTGGGTAATTTAATTAAAGAGTTTAATTAATTATCTAAGTACCATTGGAGTTTCAATCTATAGGTCCATAAGGTCCCATTGGTAGCTCAACTGAGATTATTGAGAATCAAATTAATTTTGGATTAATTTGAATTGTTCAAATTAGTTGAGGGAATTAATTATATTTGATATAATTAATATAATGTATTTGATATATTATAAAATAAAGGTTTATTTGAGTTGAAGTAAATATTTAAATATGATTCAAATATTAATTATATGAATATGATTCAAATATTGATTATATGAATATATTCATATAAAAACTATAGGTTAAATTTAATATGAGTTTGATTTATATTAAATACTATAGGTTTAATGAGAGAATTACAAACTATAGGTTATATTACATTTGATATAATATAAACTATAGATTATATATTATATTAGATATAACATAAGTATAATATATGTATTATATAATTTTATATTATTAATTAAATTAAAATTGGTTTTAATTAATTATATTTAAAATCTAAATTTAAATTAAATCCCCTTAATTCTCTCAATTAAAAATATTGTGCAAGTGAGGTGGGTTGGTTGAGATTAATCTTCTTCTTCCTATTGCTTCTCACATAGAGAAAAAGTGACAGAATTTTTTTTCCAAAAAAATAATTTTCTTTAGAAATCTTCTTCTCCTCTCAAAATATTTCTCTCCATCTCCCAAAATTAATACGGAGCCCAAAACTCCTATGAATTTTCATCCCAAAAGAGAATATCAAGATTTCCATTGTGGTAATGTTCGAGGTTAGATTGGGTGGCTGTTTTTGGTGAGTTTGTGATCCTAGGAGAGACTGAAGAGTTTGTTGGAAGAGGAATTGCGTGAAGAAATTTGTTGTGTCTTCAAGTGTATGCTTTTTTTTAAAAAAAAAAAAAAAAAAAAAACCCTAGTTCCTTTTTAATAAAAGTTAAAGCATGTTGTATTTATTATTGCATTTTTTTTATCCTCTGTCATTTTATAAAATTGATTTTGAGACACGATCACGGTTCCGCTACGGTTTTCTAGTATATAGGATATTTACTTGACTCAATAAAAATTTAGGTGATAAGTTCAAGATATTTGTGTGGCTTCTTTTTTTAGTACTCTGTATTTGCTCAACTCAAATAAATATTTTAGTAGTTTAAGGTATTTGCATGGTACAATCTGAGGTTGCAACATTATTTTTTGTGGCAAGATATTTGTATGGATGTGATTTGAAAGTATTTGTATGGTTCAATCGAGGTTGCAATATTATTTTTTTATTATAAAGTATTTGTACGGATTTAATTTAAAAGGTTGGTGGAGAACGACACTTCTTCTCATACTTTGTCGTGAATGTTCTTTATATTAGAAAAACTATTTTTAGCTTGTTAAACTAGTTTTAGATAAGTTTTCCTTGGTTTTTGGCCAGGTAGTTTACATTTTATTAGATATTGTTTTTAGTTTATTAGGTACTATTTTTAAAATAATAAACCATAATAGAGATTTTAGTGCGGGGGTAAATTTATCCATTTTGTAGATTTTGAAAATAGTAGATTTAGTGTTTTGGCCATTTCCCAAAACTGAAATACTTTCGGACATTTTTTAAAAATACGGTTCTGTTTCGGTCATTTATCCAATTGATCCTATATAAAATATATAAAACCTCAGGTCTTTAGGGAAAAATCAATTTATAGTAAAATTAATAAGAATCTAAATTATTAATTGTATTAATTAAAACATTAAATTTTAATAAATAATTCAATTTAGGCATTTCTTCATCTGTTTAAAATCTGGTAAAATATAATTTTCACACGTGTAAACTAGTAATTGTATCAATTTTTTTTATCAATTACAAGAATATTTAACAATGGATAAAGTTATTAATTTTTGTGAGTATAAAAACTATTATTGCATGTGTAAACTTCTTTAGATGTAAGATTATTTGGTTGGTTAGCTTCTCCTATTTCTCTATTTTTTAGTTATTTAAATAATTTTTGCTAATTTGGTAAGATTTTGAAAGAATAATAATGTTGTTTAGATAATTTTTATTTGATTTAGATGAATTTAAATGAAAATATTTATTATTACATTAATATTAAAGTAGAATAATAGTTGTCACCTAATTCTTTTTAAATAAGTTTTGAGAAAATAGGTGAAGAAAATAAGATTAACACTTGCCCATAGGCCATATTGATGAAGTCACACTGCCACCACTTGATTATAGTAGCATTTTGCCTCTTATAATATTTTATTAGCTGATCTTCATTTTAAAAAAAAAAAAAGTTATGTTATGAGAATTATGCATGGTTCATTTTCATTAATAATCTAAATTGAATAGAGAATTTAATTGATATAATTATTAACCTACAGTATATGTGAGAATTATTCATTTACTGTCTTCAAACAGCAAACTAAAGCTCTAAATTGATTAATAAAATTATTAGTTAATGTAATATTTTAGCATAAAATGAATCAAGTGTAGAATCTGAATTTTATTTTATGTGTATAAATTTTACTATATCACAAATGAATTCCTTTTATTTAGAAGATTTGTTTTTTTTTTAAAAAAAAAAATCGAAGTTTATGATGATCTAACTAGTAAAAATTCTAAAAACAACTCATTAATGTATCCATATTTTTAATTCAATTTTTTTTTTTTTTAAAATGCATATCACATTTCAAAAAAACAACTCATTAATATATATATATATGAGTTATGTAGAATTTATAACATAAAAGATTTTGAGGAAGAGATTAATGATTGTTAATATTTAACTTAATACTTATTTGGTAACCATGACTATTTTTATAATTTATAAATATATTATTAAATACATTACCAAATAAGTATTAAATGCATGTTGAACCATAGTTTAAAATCGTGTTTCGATTTCTAAATCAGTTATGAAACACATATTCGAGAATATTGAAAAACAAATAATTTGTTTTTGATTGAATTCATTGTTTTCAAATTTCTTTGCTTTCAAATCACTAACCAAATATGCCCTAATTCTTCCACCATAACCTTTTGGTTGCCATGAATCTACGATGCCAACAAAGCCCCTCATAGGTTAGGGAAGAGAAATATTTAAGAAATATAAGTAAAGAACAATTATCTACATGCTATGAGGCCGTTTGAGATAAATTAAAACTAAAACTATGAAAGTTTATTAGCCTTTGTTTGGTAACGTTTTGGTTTTTTATTTTTGTTTTTAAAAATTAAGACACTACTTTTACCTCCAAATTTCTTCCTTTGTTATCTACTTTTTCCCAATGATTTAAAAAACCAAACCAAAATTTGAAAACTAAAAAAAGTAACTTTTAAAAATTTGTTTTTGTTTATGAAATTTGGCTAAAAATTCAACAATTGTATTTAAGAAAAAATGCAAATCATTGTAAAAAATGGAAAAATGGAAAAAAAATAGACTTAATTTTCAAAAACCAAAAATAAAAAACGAAATTATTACCAAATATGACCTTAATTATTTCCAAAGTGAATAAATCAATACTCCAGATAAGTTTTAAACCTTAAAATTTAAGATCATGTATATTGTTTCTAATGTGAATTTTAACATCTAACACATATCATTAGTTCAAAAACCTATAAAGATTATATTTAGTTAAGATTAATAAGTAGCAAAGACATTGTAATTGATTAAGAAAGTAATGTAGTAAAGTTTCCAATGATTAAGTGTGATGAAGTCGTGCCAAAATCCACATGGCTTTGTTTTCTTCTTCTTGGTTTTGTCTTTTTGGTTAGAGAAGGGACACAATGAATATATATATATATATATATATATATATATATATATATATATATATATATATATATATACAATATAACACAATTAAACTACTCCAAAACAATAAATAATAGATCTAAAGAACTTATCAAAAGTTTAAATCCCCTAATCCTATATCTACTTTTTTTTTATTTAAAAAAATACAAAAATCTATGAAGTATATTAAAATATATATTTATAGGTGATAAAAAAGAAACTTCATTAATATGTGGATTATCATTTTCTAAGCATAATTTAAACTCATCAATTCAAGTTATATAATATTGAAAATGACAGGACCCTCAAAACGACGGACTGTAAATCGTCAAGACATGGCAGTCAAGCGAAGAGCAAAACATGAAAAACAGAAACTTGTTATAGGCTGAGTCACGGAACTCGCTCTCTTTAAGACGTTTCGCGGCTCTGCCCAAGTGTGCAAGCAGATCTGAAAATTGTCACGTCGTCCCTAGGATAAAACAACCAAATGAAAACCGACCGAAAATGCACCATTATCGATCGGAACGTACACCCTTTCTAAACTCACTGCTCGAAAAGCTAAGATGGAGGAGGAGAGGAAAATGAAGTTGAGAATTAAGAAAATGAATTATGTGTCTTACAAACTCCTTTTATAGGTCTTCAGCATCGGACCGTTTTAAAAATTAATCAATTGACCGTTTTAAATATAATCAATGGATCGTTTTAAAAATAATTAATGGACCGTTTTAAATATAATCAATGAACCGTTTTAAATATAAATTTGCACCCAACAAATACACTATGAAAATTATATAAAAAAAAATTAATAAAAAATTAAATGTCAAATATTTTGATATTGGCCCAACTAAAATACATTTTGATTTTGAAGAGGAGCCATACTTGGAATATTGGTATGGCTTTTCAGCCACTGAAAGAACCATTAGTTTAATATCAACTATTTATGTACTATTATCAACTATTACATGTGAAACCAAAATGATAAAGATAATGATAATGGAGTTCTAGAAATGAAAGAAAACAAGTTTGAGACTTTCATCAAATCAAATGCATCCATCATGAACATGAAAAGAGAGGTCATTTTCTTTATCTTTTTCTCCTCCTTTAATTTTTTTTTTAATAATAAATCAAAATGGAGGGCTTACAAAATTTGAAGAAAAGTGGTTGAAACCAACCAAATTGGGATTCACTAATTTAGTAAAATATTTATAATTTAAAAAATGAAAAATATTTAAAATGGGGTTCACATTACTTCATTGTTTTGATTAGTTGCAAGTGGATTTTTCCTGTCATTTTTATAGATTTAAATACTACTTTCGTCTTTATATTTTGAGTTTTGATTTATTTTGAAAGTTTTTATTTTGGTCCTTATATTTTGAGTTTTGATTTATTTTGAAAGTTTTTATTTTGGTCCTTATATTTTGGATTTTGATTTATTTTGGTCACTATATTTTAGAAGTATTTATTTTGGTCCTTATACTTTTACTTTTGTTTGTTATAGTTCACGTACTTTCAAATTGTTCATTTTGGTTCTTGTACTTTTAACTTCGGTTCATTTTGGTTAACTTTTAAAAATCAACCATTTTGATTCTTAAAAAATGAAATAAAAATAAAAATATAAGAACTAAGATGGTCACTTTTTTCAAAGTATAAGGACTAAAATGAACATTTTGATAATATATGGACCAAAATTAAGAGTATAGAAACCAAAATGAACACTTTTAAAGTATAGAGACCAAAATGAATCAAAACACAAAATATTGGGGCTAAAATAATATTCAAACCAATTTTTATGCTTAGATAAAACTTTTATTAAGTTTAATTCTCATTTTAGTCCATCAACTTTAAAGTATATTACGGTTTTTCAACTCTTAAAATGTTTGTTTTGGTCATTGAAAACTTTCAAATTTGTTCTATTTTATGACTTTAAACTTTAAGTATGTGTACTAGCATGCCAATATGAGTATGATTTTGAGTCATATTAGTTTGAATCAAACATATGGTAAGTGGATATTAAATGAAAAACTAATATAGCATAGACTAAAAACAAGTATCATGAGTTGTACCCATCTTTTTACAACCTACCCAACGTTTGACTATAATTAATCATGACAAACTCTTCTCGTAAGGAACCCATTTCGGTATTAAGAGTAGGTTGATAACCCACAGCCAAAGGCATTCTACTCAGTGACACGGATACTTGGAATCCCGCTTGAACGAAATGGAAGATATTATTGATAAATAGAAGCACGTCTTGTTTCTTTCTTTCTTTTTTTTTTTTTTTTTTTTTTTGAAATATTTTTGAGTTTTTTCTGTTGTGTGGTTGGAGTATACGACAGGAATATAGTGTAATATAAGATGTACTCAATTATTCCTCATTTGAAATATTGATGTTGTTAAACGTGAACATGATCCAAAAATTTAAATAAAAAAATAAGAGATTGTAGCATACCAAATATTAACATATATGGAATCCAATATGGAATAACTTTCAAGTTAAGTTTCCAAGGTTCGAAAATTAGATGATAGTCAAGAATAATAGAGTGAACACATTAATTTAAAGATTAGACAAATCAATAAAAGTTGTTACGTTTAAGAATTAAAACGATAAAAATCTTAAAATTTTAAAAACGGTTTTTAGTAAATTAAGATCATGAGACAAGATAAGTATAATCTAAAAACGATAAAGATAATGTTGATAATTTTAAAATCAAATTTGGACAAGAATCCAAACACATAATTATTGGAACAATGTAATCTAATTACAATGGTAAAACAGGATTTATCAAGTACGATGTAGTTTCGGAATCATTGTTGATACTATTTTGACTAAAAATTTATAATTTTTCTTTTTGACTATTTTCAATTTCCAATTTCCCAATATTTTTATAGGAATTTGATTTTGGGTATGATTGAAACTCCTCACAAATTCAACCATTAAGTCCAAGGTGATGAAATTGAAGATAGGGTTTCTCCATGAACAAAATAGTATATAATATTATTGTGGAAAAAAGTTGGGTGTAGCCTCTATTGTGTAGTCCATGCTGCATCTGATTAAAGGTTGTCACGTGACATTTTTTTTTCTAATATTAAATATATATATATATATATATATATATATATTTGTGTAAGAGAAGAAGTATACGAATTTAGGTGTAACTTGGGTTGCATCTAAGTATTGTCGTATTATTATTAAAAGCTTTCCATCTTTACAAATTTGTCTACAAATTTTTATATAATATATCACTTACTATAATAACCTTCCAATATTGCAATTTTTATTATTTAAATAATAATACTAAAAACGAAAAAAGTCTATAAAATAACTTCCATATCTAAAAAAAAATGAAAAAAAAAATCATATATGTAATTGATGGTTTTGAAAACAAAATATGGAAAGGAAATAATGTATAAAAACAATGAATCTAAAAGAAAATTATACCAAACTTTTCTATGAAACGAAAATTGAGAAGAAAAAGATCATGCATGCTGAAATTTTTGTTTTATTATTGATTTTAGAAACAAAAAAATAAAAAAAATTAACGAAAAAAATGGATGGTTCTGTGTTTTTTTGGCCAAAATAAAAAGAAAATAATATGTTTAAAAATTTTCCATCTAACTTTTTTTTCAAAGAAGAAAAAAGGAAAAAGAGAAGCTTCTTTGTATTGTGCTCCTCAAACCTGCCAAATTCAAAATAAATTACATAATAAAAGCATTCAAAACTTCTAAATTACGCCAAAAAATATTTTGGTGAGATAAAAAAAATGGTGAAAACTTATGAATAAAAAATAAAATTATTTGAGACGAGTTATGAAAACATAATGTAAAGTTCAATTAATTGAACACAATTTTTCATAAAGGATAAATATGCATATTAAAAAATGAAATTCACAACAAACCAACCACTTGGCACTTACACTTAGAAAGTGAGTAGCGACCAGGTAGCTATGTTTATGCTTACGACATCAAAAACAAACACAAAGTCAAAGGTTTTAGAGTTCCACACGCAACGTCATAATCTAAACATTTACATGTTCCCAGTTTTTGTTTTCTTTTTTTTTGTTTTTTTTTTTTTTTATTTTAAATTTGTTATTATTATTATTATTATTA
This sequence comes from Benincasa hispida, assembly GCF_027475165.1. NCBI lineage: Eukaryota > Viridiplantae > Streptophyta > Magnoliopsida > Cucurbitales > Cucurbitaceae > Benincasa > Benincasa hispida. Next base: position 21,391,143 of record NC_143478.1, read on the forward strand.
TTATTATTATTATTATTATTATTCCCCTCTATTTCTAAAACTTGTTCAACTTCCCAAATCTCATACAATCAAAATAATTGAAAATAATGGAAAGGAAAGGATTGTATCAAAATAATTGAAAATAATGGAAATCAAAATAATGTACATTTAAAATTCGAGTTGGGGTTGGATTGGATCCCATCATATCATCGAATTATTATTTTGTTATTAATTTATTTAAAATACTTAAATACATCTATAACTGAAATCTCATAATATGTGTATATATAAATTTCTCATAATATATGTATATATATAAATTTGGATTGAGCTAGATTGAGAACTCGAGACCCAACTTAAAAATAAAAACTTTTCAACCCAATTCAACCTAAAAACAAAGGGTTGACTAAATAAATATCAAAATTTAAGTTTTCATTTGGATAATTAGCAAAAACTTTTTAAAATTGTAAAAATAGTCAAATAGAGTATAAAATAAGAAAATAATTATTAACAGTTGTTAAAACTACCTCACATGGAATTCTAAAAGTGTGAGAGTTTCAAAACCATTTGAAAACAACAAATACACTCTACCTAGACAACTATCACACCCTAAACAATGCATTTTGATAAAGTGTCCAATCCACGTGTACAAGAAATAAGCTAAAGTGTCTAATCCACGTGTACAAGAAATAAGCTAAAGTGTCTAATCCACGTGTACAAGAAATAAGCTACTTTCTTCAATACATACTTGCTCCTAAAAAGTAAACCTACTCTAGTGAGAATACAAGATTGAAAGGAATCGAAATCTTGAAAATCAACGATTTCAGTGTTACCCTTAGGAAGTTGGGAAGAATGATCATTCACTCTGATAAAACTGACATCAACTATAAAGTATCTTTATCTTCAACAATCTTAATAAGATTCAACCAATCTGGTACATTGTCAAACGAGATATAATTAACTCACCGAAGGAAAATTTTTTTACCATGGATATATTACAAAAATTGTTAGAACTATGAATTTGATGAAATATGCATCTCAAAATTTTACCATGGATATATTACAAAAATTGTTAGAACTATGAATTTGATGAAATATGCGTCTCAAAATTTCGAAAATCATGCTAGTGAGAATTCTCTTACCATCGACCATCAAAGATGAGTCTAATCAGCTATTGTTAAAGAAATCACAACAAAACCTAAATCCAAGAATATTTTGTGTGAATAACAAAAGTTTTGGTCATTTTTTTATGAAGTGATATTTCTTTTTTCCAAATTATTAAAATAATAACAAAACAGTATATAAAACTAATTTATTAAGAATATGAGAAATATACAACTAATTTATTAAAAATGTTCATAAAAAATTATGAAAAACAATTCAACGATTTGTATAAAATTGAATATGTATAAAGTAATAAAAAATCATTCAAAGATTTGAATAAAATATATGGATCAAATAAAAGTTAATAATATTTGAATATTTAAAATATAATTTGGTAGAAAAATCTGGATATTTAATTAAGGTGAAATTAATTCGAGAAGTGGTTAAACATAATCGAAAATAATAATAAAATATGGAGATTATGTTAACTACATTAGCAAAAGTAAGAGGACAGTTATTCTTGAGGAATATCAGCAATTACCCTGTATAACCCTGTTTTTTATTCTACAATTACCTAGCGAGTTGTCATAAATCTTATTGCATTGTCATTTTTCATAATGAAACCTTAAATTTTTCCATACGTTCCAATTCCCCTTTTCGAAAGTGAATTAAGAAGGGCTGACCAGATATCTAGATTAATTAATTGATTATAAACATTTAGATTACAAGACAAAATAGACGGTATATAATTGCTTAAATTAAATATAGACAAGAAAAATATCAGGATTGTTTTTAATCAACACAATTGAAAATGATGACAAAACGACATATGAGGACTCAGGAGTCCCCTAAGGGGCCGTTTGGTTGGTAGGCTTTCTACATAGGAATTGGCATAGGTATTCAATTCCCATGTTTGTTTCACAATTTTCACCCATTTGCCTAACTGTTTTCCATTCCCTTAAAAAACTATGGGTTTTCTCATTTCCCACATATAACTTCATTTTCAATAATAGTAATTTATTACTTTATTGTTTTTTTAATAATCAAGTAATTTATGGAGATTAATTTTAATTTGATCATTTATTATGAACATATAATTATCACTGGTTATTTATAAGAAGTTAATTATTTATTGTGATTATTTTTATTACTCCGTTCATTATAAACATATCATATTTACAGAATACTTTTTAGTATTCTTTATTAATAGATCATATTTTTTATCTCATTTTCTTCACCTTTTATATTATTTAATTAAAATTAAAATTACTAATGTTGAACTTAATTAATAATAAAAATGACTAAGTATTAGATTATAATTAGTATGGTGTTCATAAAATGAATTAACTGGTTAATTTTAACGATAAAATTATTAAAATATTTATAGTTATAATTAAAATATTAAATATTTATAATTATAATTATAATCTTCAAATATTTATAATTGAAATTATTATTGATTCATAATTAATTAATTTTTTATTGAAATATTGAATATTATTTATTCTTTAAATTATTAATCTATTACAATTATAATAAGATTTTCATGCTTAATTTCATAAATTAAACACAAACACAATTTATATTCAATAAATTATTAATCTATTACAATTATAATAAGATTTTCATGCTTAATTTCATAAGTTAAACACAAACACAATTTTTGTTCACAAAATTCTGCATTCCTATGCACAACCAAACATAGTCATTCTTGATTCCCAGTAATTTTATTCCCAAACATATAATTCCCACATATCCTTAATTCTTGGGCATTGAGAAAACCTCAATCCAAACGGCCCCTAAGAGAATTGAGGGCAATCTCATGACCTCTCCAAGCTTTATACACTTATATTTATATCATGTTGTCTTCTCGTATAGCTTACAACATCCCAAGGTAGATATGGGACTTTGTCATTCATTTTAAAAAAGGACTTTATACACTCAACAACAATCCAAGATGTTACTTGTCGATGACCATCTTTAACAATGTCAATAGAACATTGATGAATATCGATGTATTTCTGAACCATCCACACACCACCCCTCTATATACAGATGCATGTAGATACCACCCACAAGACATATCCTTGCAACGAATTTCAAATGAAGTTTTGTTTGACTTAGTAGTAGTAAGTTCAAAATTGTTTTTAAGATCAAGCAAATAAACTGATTTCTTCAATACAAACTTGCTACTAATAAGTAAACCTACTCTAGTGGGAATACCAGATTGAAAGGAATCGAAATCTTGGAAATCAACGATTTCAGTATTGCCCCCAGGAGGTTGGGAAGAATGATCAATGGCTATTAATTCATTATTCAAATACAGTATATTTCGAGTGTTGGGGACAACAGATGAGACATGATCAACCACTACACATAAACCAATTTGGGGGGAATCTAATAACACTAACATCAACCACAAAATATCTTTATCTTCAACAATGTAACAAGATTCGAATTGGCAGAACCAATCCAGTACATTGTCAACCGAGATATAGTTCTGGAGGGAAAAAGTTTATTTCGAAAACCATGGTAGTGAAAATTCTCATCTCATCGACCATCAAAGAGAAGTCTAATCCATTGTAAAGTCATAGTAAAAACAATAGCTTGTTAAAGAAACCACAAGAAAACCTAAATCGATGAACACTTTGTGTGAGTAACAAAAGTTATGACCATTTTTTTAGGAAGTGATATTTATTTTTCCCAAATCGTTAAAATAATAGCAAAAATAGTATATACAACTAATTTATTAAAAATGTGAAAAATGTACAGCTAATTTATTAAGAACGTATGTATAAAATTATGAAAAACAATATAAAGATCTGAATAAAATTGAATACATATAAACCATTTAAAGGTTTAAATAAAATTTGGATATTTAACTAAGGTCTGATAAATTCGAAAAGTGGTTAAATAGAATCTAAAACAATAATAAAATATTTGAATAATAAAATCTGGATATTCAACAATTACTTTATCATAACTTATATTTACACTATTTTGTTCTCGTATAGCTTACAACATCACAAGGTCAGTATGGAACCTTGTCATTCACTTTAAAAAAGGACTTTGTATAGTCAGCAACAATCCAAGATGTTGCTTACCAATGACCATCTTTAACAATGTCAATAGAACATTAATAGATATCGATGTATTTCTGAACCATTCACCACACACCCCCTCTATATATAGATACACATAGATACCACCCACAAGACATATCCTTGCAACGAATTTCAAATGAAGTTTTGTTTGATCTAGTAGTAGTAAGTTCACAATTGTTTTTAAGAGCAAGCAAACAAACGGTTTTCTTCAATACAGTCTTGCTACTAATAAGTAAACCAACTCTAATGGGACTACCAGATTGAAAGGAATCAAATTCTTGGAAATTAACGATTTCAGTGTTGCCCTCAAGAGGTTGGGAAGAATGATCATTTTTTAGTGTTCGGGGCAACAAATGAGACATGATCAACCACTACACATAAATCAATTTGGAGGGAATCTGAAAACACTGACATCAACCACAAAATTTCTCTATCTTCAACAATACTAACAAGATTCAAATTGGTAGAACTAATCCGGTAATTGTCAAACGAGATATAGTTAATTCACTGGGAAAAAAGTTTACCTTGATATATCCCATAAATTGTCTTATCGATTATCAAAGAGGAGTCTAATCCATTGTAAAGTCATAGCAAAAACAATAGCTTGTTAAAGAAACCACACAAGAAAACCTAAATCAATGAATACTTTGAGTAACAAAAGTCATGACCATTTTTTTAGGAAGTGATTTGAATAAAACATATGGATAAAATAAAATTTAATAATATACGAAGATTTCAAATATAAATTTGGTAGAAAAATCTGGATATTTAATTAAGGTGATATAAATTCTAGAACAATATCTACACGAGCAAAATTAGGAAGGTCTAAAGCAAAATTAGGAGGGTAGTTATCCTTAACTTGCTATGATTCTTATTGTTAGACCGTTTTTTTTTCAGAATGAAACTTTAAATTCTGTCATATGCTACAATTCCCCAAAAACAAAACTAGCCTATACAACTTGGATAGTACTCATTTGAACGGCTAAAAAAATGAAAGACTATTATTAAAGAAAAAACTAATTTAACTTTATCCATACTTATATTAATGAATTTCTATTAATGAATTTCAAAAGTTGCAATATCATTCTTTTAAATTTCATAACGTTTCAACGGAGTCGATACATTCAAGTACAATACAATTCTTTACGTCTTAATCCAAGTATCATAATCACCTCCACGCCATTCAAAGTCACACCCCAGCCAATTTTCCATCCAAGTTCTAGAAGATTTCTAATTCAAAATAATTTCAAGCATTCAACTAAACATCAATAAGTTCTTTTGTTTAATCTTTTACATTGTGAGTATAAGCAACCTCCATATTTTCACATTCCATTTCTCGATATAAGGTTTACTTCAAAATTATATTTCACACATTAAAAGGAATTTTCCCAATAATTCATTCGTGTGACCAGTTCACAAGTTCAACTAACATATCCCCTGGCTGCTGCATTTCATATTTTCAATATTTACAAAACAAAACCACCACCACAGATAAATTCATTACCATTAATGTTTTAATATTTTGATCCCTTCAAGTGAGTGTGAAATGTGCTGCATTGCCAAGAACAAACCTATCAAAAACCCAAAAGCATCCTTATCAAATCAACATCACATGGCCATATAGAATCTCTGATAAAAATATTTTTAATGGAAAATGAAATTCAACATTTTTCATTCAACCGAGTTTTGGCCCTCTTTTGACCCATCAAAGCTTGTACCGACTCAGATGAAGTTGAGTAAAGAAACTAATGAGTTTAAATCGTCAATGGAAACTACTTAACTATGAGTGGTTCAAAAATTTTAAAAGTGTATCTCTATACTTGAAAACTTTGATATAGAGATGAAACAGAACAGCACAATCATCTATTGTTGACGCACTTCGACTTTCTTCTTCTGCCAGAGCCGATCCAGTGCACTGTCAGCATCTCCCTACAAATAAAACAAAGCACCACAAGTATATCAATATCACCATAGGTATAGAACTTTTTATTGTCTTCCCAATAATTACAAAAAGAACCAAACAAAGAACATGGAAATTGAGGATTAAGACAAACTGGTATGAGGCAAACAATGAAATACGTAAAACACAGTCAGGTAGGTCAAACATACATGCAATAGCAAAAGACATGGTACAAGCCATGATAGAAAGCATCAAACACCCATCAGGTTAGATTCCAAAGCATGGGGATTGAGCTATACAGCAAGATTCTAGACAGCTACAGGCCATAATTGGCAGCATCAACACCACATCGAAAGAACAGGAAAATCCTGTACGCTTTCAACCCAGATTCCAGAGCATGAGGAAAGAAATAACAAGATAATGGACAGGAAAATTGTGTACACTCCCAACCTCCTTACACTACACTGACTTCTCTCACCATTCAAGATGAAACTCTCTCACCGTTCAAGATGAAACTAGAGGACAAAGCCTGTCGAATATCTTTTGAGACTCAATTTTCCCGGCTTCTACCCTTTCTTCTCATTCTCTTTCACCTTTTTTGAGTGCTTTTTTATTATTGCCTATGGACTGTACACTGTAGTTTAGCTAAGTTCGAGATTTCATTTCTAGGGCTATGTTTAGGCTAAGTATAAATCTATAATGGCTTTTCCCACCATTCAAGAGATGAAGCAAGAGAGCAAATGCAGGCAGAGAAGGCCTTTGGAAACTCAGTTAGGCAGCCTTCTACCATTTCTTCTCATTTTCTTTCACTTTCGTTTAATGCTTTTAGATTATTGTCTATAGATTGTAATTTAGATACTGTTCAAGATTTCTTTTTTAGGGCTATGATTTAGTCTAACTCTAAATCTATTATACTCTTCATTTTTTGAGTCGTTATTAGGTTCAATTAGCTATTGGCTACAGCAGTGCATAAAATGGTGCTTCATAATATAACAGGCAACAAGAATTACAGACGATTGAATAAACCTATTTGTTCTTATAAATAAAAACACAGCCAGCAGCCAGCAGCCAGCAGAGCATCAGATGGCCAAGAAGAATAAGTTATTCTCAAATGCACACCCATTACTAGAAGAACTTAAAGCGAATACCGACAGATGAAAGCGTAAGCAAGTTCAATCCATCGGTATTAAACAATTCTTTCAACACAACAAAACGCAATACAATCCCAAGTCAGCATGAAATGAATCAGTTTTTTGTTTGCACCGAGACAGAGTAAAATAAAATGTCCTGTTCCAAGTCAATGCTCGAATATTACAGATTAAAAACTGCATCCTATCGCTACAAACCCAGCAACAACGAGAGAGATAGAGGGAAAGGACAATCACCTGGGCCCGAATGAAACCACAGAGAGCAAAAGTGGAAAATTGGCCTGTGTAGATGCCATTCTCATCCAAATGCCCAATGTTGATCTGAACAGAAGCATGGTCCTTGGAAGTAATCAGCCGGTTCGTTGCGGAGCTGCATCAAGGACACAAAAACCCATGAATAAACTTCAAACCACATGAAAATTAGCGACAGAATCATCGAAGTTACATAAATAATAATACTATTACGAACCATTTTCTGGGAATATAAAGCTCTGTGATTTTACCCTCTTCGTTCTGCATCTTGACAAGTGTATAAACTAATTCTTTAGAATTAGAAACCTGCTTTAAAATATCCAATCAATGTTTCATAGGAACAAATCCAATAGCGATTACCAAAAATACGAAAACCCTAAAACTTTGGAGTCAGATTAGTGAAGTCAAATTCGATTCAAATTGAAAAAGTAAAAGAACAAAAGATTCTTAAGAGTACAACAGAGATGGAACAAACCGCAAGAGCAATAGAGGAAACGAATTATCCGAAAGGGAGAAAGAGGCGTGCCGAAGAAACCCTAAAATTTATAAGAGAAACCCTAAGCCTAAAGCTAATGTTGGATTATTTGCATATTTTAACTTGTAGTTAAATTTTAGGGGGGGAAAAAAAAAGAATTTTGTTGAATGCATCCATTTGGACCCTACATTTTCAACTTCATTAATTTGACCCAAAACTTATATACGTTTTGTACTTTTTAACTTCCAAACCTTAAAATTATTGCAATTTAACCCTTCAATAAATTTTCATTTTTTTAACAAAATTGCAAAAACCACCTTTAAATCATATCTTTCATTTATAAGAATTTGATCTTTAAACGTTTACGAGTGTTAAAACTAAACCATCAAACGTATAATAGTAGTAGATGGTCCATTATTGGTAAAACTAACATTACTTCTGCATTGCATTTCTTCAAAAAGCTATTAAGTTCCATCTCAATGCACTTCAACGCTTCTCTTTTTGCCTTCTTCAATATCTTACTTTGCTTAGTATTGCGTCCAGGTTTGGTTGTTCCTCCAAATTTTCATTTTTTATTATTATTCTTCATAAATGGAATTTCACAAATTTGTGCAACTCTTTGGCTTCTTCAAAAACTTGCTTTGGGAGTATTACATCCAAATTCAGTTGTTCCCTCAAATATTTGTTTCTTATTGTTAAAAGAAGAACCCCCACAAAATAATATTTGGCGACTTTGTTTTCAGGTTTTTTCTTGTTGACAACTTTATATATAATGAGCTTCAGTTTCCCTAGCCTTCTTTTCCAACATCTCCATCTTTGTCTCATATAGTTACTTCTATTTAGACGACTTTTTCTTACATTGCATCATCTCAATCACAAAATTAGAATAATTCTTAGAAAACTTTTTTCATAAATTTTTTTCCACAAATTGTTAGTTACGGGCGTGACATCCATTCCTTTAGAAGATTTCTCGATATGCATCAATTGGTCAACAGTACAATGTGGAAGAAGACACCCTAAAATATGTATATCAGTTTTGCCAACATCTCCAAAAGACCTCATATTATCTAGAGCTTCCTTAATGGAAACATCATTGTGGAAGAGTTGAGATATTTTACTTACTTCATAAGACATCTTACTTTGTAGCGATTGAAAATATTTCAATGAAAGGAGGTGAGATGGTTGAAGACTTTTCATTTTCATTATCTGAGTTTGAAGAAGAGAGGGTGAATATTTAAGCAATATGTATTATAATTTACTTTCAGGTCACGTTTACCAATCTGTAATAAATTTTGGTGTAATTGCAAATAGATTGAATTGATGGATCAATGGTAATGACCATTAAACAATCTTTATTTGGTTGCTATTGATCACATTTACCTATGTATTTTATAAAGGTGATCTAATCACTATTGAAGTTGTTTACTTTGGAGTTGTAGTTATATGGACAAGGTAAGATTACAAAAAAAACCTTCTATGTTTAGTCAAGTTAATTTCGGCCAACTAACGGGACCCTCTTTTTTTCACAAACATTTTGAAAATCTCTGAACTGTTCGACTGTCTTATTCTATTTTCTCTTGCTCTACGTTCGACTGACATTTTAGGTTTTAGCATATAGGTGTTCGATCATCAGTAAGTACACAATTTCTGATTATTATGCCTCATCGTCCATTTCACACTTAAATCATCCTTCGATATTTCTCTCCATACCTGTTCGTCTAGGGCCATAAACATTGCAGGGCTTTTTTTCAATTTTCTTGAATTTGTAGTTCAAGTTAGAGCAAGAAATTTTGTTTTACCCTTGACACCATACTATCATTCAAATGTATGGAATTGCATGTTATGTAGTATTAATTGATTGACTTGTTCTGACGTTATCGATTGTGGTATTGATGGACTAGTATCATTTGCATCCTGCACTGCATTACCGGTTTCGATAGAGTTGTGGTCAATGGTAGCGATAACTTAAACCTAAACCTAAACGATAAATTGTGCTAGTTCTTAGGTATTTAACATTTTATTTAGTGTTTTGGCAAAAAAAAAATGAGTAAAGGACACTATCGAGATGAATTAGATGCATTTCAGGTCGAAATGGAGCAAGTGGCTGAAAAGGGATCAAAATTACGATTTTGTCCCTAGAAAGCGCAGGGTTGCCCTTGCTTGGCACCTTGCGCTGTGCGGAAAGGCCACAGCTTGGCTTTGGCAAGAGCGCTGAGGTGCTGCCCTGGAGCGCAGTGGCGTTCTGAATTTTGATAGACTCCCTAATGCACAGGTGACATGCACAAAGAAGGAAACACCCCTTTGAACGCAGTAATGGTGTGCGCTGCGCTCGACCAAATAGCCAGAGTACAGTGATGCTTCAATCATAATGCAGCTATGCTCGGCCCACCCTTTTTATATTTTCTTTGCTTTTTTAAGGGTAAGGAATGATCATCGTGATGTAATGTGAAAAAATTATATAGACTTAAATGGAATCCGAGAAAAGACAAAAATCCTCTGTTCTTCCTTTATCTCTTAGGCATTTTTCGCGTAGGTTTTACTTAGATTTTGGATTGTAATTATGGATTGGAGCCTTTTTCTTCTTCTTCTTCCTTTGTCTATGAAAAGGGTGAGATAAGTTGTTCTTTTCTAGATCTTGGGAGTTAAACTTGTGTAACTACTAGAGGTTTATTTTGTATTGACTTCGTATTGATTTATGTATCTTTGATTCAATTTTAATTATTTGATGTATGTTCCTCGGTTGGATTGATGCTCTTACCTTGAATGTATGTTATATGCTAGAGACTTTAGGCTTACTCATTATTTTCCATCTTTGTCTTGCTTAAATCGATAAGTAGCAATAATTGAATATTGCATGCTAGGGTTTGTATCTAATCTCGAATCTCTAAATTGCATGACTTAATTAGGATCAAAGAAACTTGGTTAATTGGGTTGGGCTTTCTGATTAATTAACCATATAATAGAAGCTTAGGGCTTAAAGCAAGTGTTAGTTGATTCCTCATGATCGTTAAGGATTTTGTAGGATTAATTACGTTTAGATTAATTAGAACTTCATTGGAGTTTTAATTATTATTTAGGTCACTTGCATGGGTCGGTCTTAGCTAGTTGTCTGCCATTGTAGAGGCTAGTTAGGTCGGGTCAAGCATGTTGTTGTACAAAGCACGAGCAAATATGAGTTAAGTCAAAATAGCCCTATGACAAGAAATTGCATAAGAAATCAATTTACTCCCAAGACTAGAATTTCTTATCCCTAATTACATTTATCCGCTTTATCTTTATTTTCCTGCACTCTTAATTCTTAACCATAACAAATCTCCCTCTCCCCCCTCCCCCCCCCTTCCCCACACACATTTATCGCTATAACTATTAAATTAGCTTAACGAAACTAAGTTCGCACCTCCCTGCGGTTTGATCTGGACTTGCCACTGTTACTTCGTTAAAGTAGTAGTTGATGAGTTCAGTAGTTTATAAATTTTGTTGGACTTTGAAATCCCTTTTAGGAATAAAATGACACCGAAAAGGAGAGCTGTCAAAATGGCATCGTTGTCAGGGAGTGTGCCATTAAGTTTCATTTTATTAAGTTTCTAGTTAGAGCATTATTTTGCTTTTGGTTTTTTTTTCTTTTCTTATGTCAGGTTTGCTTTGGCTAATGGAGTACACAACATGTATTATGATTTTCTAGCAAGGCAAGTCATTGAAGAGAGAAAACAAGAGGCCAAGCAGATTTCTGAGCTCAAAAGTATGTTTGGGTATCTTGCCCCATCTATTTGACTGTTGGTTGAAAGGCAGTTGCAGGGTAGCCCGATGCCAACGAGCCCCGTCTTGAGAAGTCACCCTAGTCATTGAGAGCCTTAGCCTTGCATCCATCTTGGCTGGACTGCTCACTCCTATGACTATGGTAATTTCTACGCGCAATCAGAGTACTACTATCATCCCGCCATCCCCAAGGTGTTGGAGTTTGCTCAAGAGGCCGACTAAGGTATGTATAGAAGGTATAGCTAGAGAATTTCTTAACCATCAATTCTTTATGCAACATGATTTTCTTCATATCCAGCAGGAGAGCCTTCAGTTTGAATTGGAGGTTAAAGCTGAGATACAATATTTGAGTGGCTTGCTTACTCAAATTGCTGACTCGGTTAGGAGGTTGGAGGTGTCGTAGACACCATATCTTCAAGGCTACCGAGGCATCTCTCCATGAGGTAATCTATTCTGATGACGAGAACGATGATGTGGATCCTATTGTTGGGATTGGTGTCCTAATTCTCCCGGAGTCTCGTTGTTTTGTAAAGATACATATTGTTCAATGAATAAAATAACTATTATTTAATTCTGGCATTTACTCATATCTAATAAACAAGCTCCTTGGTTATCTTATGTGAACTTAAACATGTATATGTGATATATAAGTGAATCATGCCTTAAGTGATAACCTAAATCGGTTTGTAGTATAAGGATTAAGGTGGGATACCTGATCCTGGTGACACTACGAATACGACCCGCTTTGTAGAGGTTTGCAAGTGTTATATACAGATGGTAGATCTTGACCATTCGTGTGGAGACGTAGAGCAGGGGTGTCCTATACAAAGAGTTTGTATAAGACCTGGACCACGAGATGACTAGACTCTGTATATAACATCGTTGATACTAGAGATTTGCATCTCATCTAAACGACCATAGGTGACATGATCTTAATCCTGAGTGTTTTGGGAACTCCTGTCTTTGAGGGCGGTCTTTTGATCAGTATGGGCGAGAGTGGCCAGATTGCCAACTCAACATGCCTACCTTTTGGGGACTTGTTTGATCTGGGAGCTGGGAACTCAATCCAAAGGATGGAATTCACTCATTTCCCGAAGCAATGATAAGTAGAGAGATTGCTCCTTAAGGGTTGATTCCAAGCTTGAACATAGTGACCATAGCTTCTCTTTGGAAGAGAAGACTAAGTCATAGTAGGACTATGACTTATGTTCATTAGAGGGATCAGTGGTACTTAAGGAGATAGATGTAACTACAGGGGCATAACGGTTATTGGCCCAACTGTACTTATGAGCGATCTGTGAAGGGTTGTCGCACTGCTGATTGGTTACGATGGACACATAATATTTCTATAGTAAGGAGAGTTTAGCTGTCGATCTTTAGTGGAGTGCTTGGCAGTTAACGGATGGTGGATCCCATGACTAAAGAGTTTAGTCAGTTATTCACGTACCGTTGGAGCTACAGGTCTATGAGGTCCCCTTGGTAGCTTGGATTCTATTGAGGATCAGTTTTTGGTATTGATTTGAAATATTCAAATTGACAATAGGTATTTTGATTATATATGATATAATCGATATAATGTATGAGATACATCTAGTGGATGATTGATGTAAATGAGATTTACATTAACTACCATGGAATAGAAAAAGAACTATGTGAGATGAAATACTAAAACTATAAGTTATAAATATAGTATGATAAGTTGGTTATCATTTATGTTTATAATAATATTAATTATTAGATAATTAATTCTTTTTCGTTTAAATAACCAAAGTAGTGGGTGGTTATTAGATCATGGTAACCGTGAGTTTAAAAGGAAAATGGTTTCCTATTTTGAAAAGAGGTTTTTACAAACATTTGAAAAAGGTTTTGAGCTTTTCTCTCAGCGTATAAAAACTCACGGTGGTTGTCAAGTAAATATAGATTTACTAAACAACGGCTGGGCAAGCTAAATGATCGTGCAGGTACGAGTTAAATGATCATATAGTATTTACTAAACGATCGCATAGCTTTGTTAGACGATTGCTGGCCCAAGGTAAACGATCGTGTAGAGTCTGTAGGAGACAGATCGAGCTAGGGGATAGACTAAATGATTGCATAGATTTTGCTAGACGATCGCATAGCTTTATCTAAATGATTGGGCATCGACCAATATGATCAGTCTCCGCCTTCTCCCACTTGCCTAGTCGTGTACGCGATCGTTGTTTCTTCCGTTCGTCTGCCTCATACCAAGTCCAAACAAAGCCCACCCTCTGGATTCTCATACCGAGAATACCAAAGTCGGTTTGTTGGTGGTTTCAGACTCAACTCGACATCGTCGAGGTTTTCTGAAGACCGTTCGTGGTGCTGTGGAGGTCGTTCGCTATTGCGGAGGAGATCGTGACCGAGGAGATTGTTGAGGACGAGCGCGAAGTGTTCGTGCGGCATTGCGGTCGTGTAGATCGGGCGTTCGTGGTCGCTGTTGTTCGGGCGATCATGCACATTGGAGCGTGGAGACGCATCCTCTTGTGTACGTACAGTTTGTCCCTCTGTTCATTTGTTGTACATGCTGTAATTTCTGCATTGTAATTGTATAATTGTTTGTTTTGAAGTCGACTATATGTTAGTTCATGATTGTAATTTGGAATAGTTTTGCTCCGCTTCTCATGGAAATCTCGATTCTGATTTCCTTCAATTGGTATCAGAGCCAGGTTCTCTGATATTCCAAATTACATATTTGAATTGAATGCATTTTTACAGTCGCGGTGGGTTTCTGCATTTGTGGATGATTTGATGAGTTTTGGGTTTAAAATTGCCTTTTTGTTAAAGCTTTCGATATTACAAAGTGTTAATTGTAAGGGCCCCTGTGTTTTTGGGCAAAATTAACTTTGCAATCGAGTCTGTAATTCAAAAAGTTAGAGTTCGTCGAGTCATTCGTGATGAAGCTTCGGTGCATGGCGATGCAGTTCTCAACGAAGAAGAAAATCAAGCGTTGGTCAGATCGTGTAGCCTCAGGTAAACGATCGTAGGGATTTTACTAAGCGGTCGTTTAGATTTTCATTCTAGACGATCGTGTAGTATTTTCTAAACAATCGTTTAGCTAATGCTAAGCGATGGGGTAAATCGTTTACCATATCGCATGGCGTTGGTTGCGCAATCGTGTAGGCGCTGGAGGTAGACAATCATAGTGGGAGCATGCAATGCTCGTCGTTTAGTAGAAGGCGCACGCTAGACGATCGTGTAGTTAGCAAGCTTCATCGCTTAGTTACTATCTATGCGATCGCACGTATGCGATACGGAGGCGCTAGCTAAGTGATCGCTTAGGTGATGGTGCTTCGCGGCATCGTAGTCGCTTAGACGATCGCGGAAGGTGGGCACTGTGCGGAGCACGCTAAGCGATCGTGTACTTCAGGCTTCATCGCTTAGTAAAGGTACACGATCATGTAGTAATAACTAAACGATCGTTTGGATTTTTCTAGACGATCGTATAGTGAATGCTAAACGATCGTTTAACTCTGGGAGCGCTGTTAACCGATAGAGCAAAGAGTTTGTTTTATCGTCTAGACGATCGCGGGGTGCTTAGTACACGATAGATGGTTAGAGAAACGATGCTTTGCTGAGACCCAGTTCGCCTATTTAAACCAGAGACTCATTGTCTTTGTAATAGTTAACTTTCCTTTTTGTATTTTTAAGGCAATTTTTCCTGGTTCATCAACTTTTATTGCTTATACATGTGATGTATGGTACTTATATGTCAAAAGCTTTCTCATATATTTATAAACCCATCTTAGGTTGTGCAATTACTCATGTATCATGTATTATAAATGTCATAATCTTGCATGAAGAAATTACTTGAAAGCATGCGCATGCATCATGAAATATAAGAGTCATATTTTGCATGCATTGAGCATTATCATGCATCATCCTTTTATTATAATTGTTATAGTCTAAGGGTGAATGGAAGCATGTTTTGCTTGTTTCATTGCTATTTTATATAAGTGTTATATAAAAGAAATAACAATGAATGGACAATGCATTGAGCATGACACTTAGGCCATTTATAAGCGTTATGAATGCCTTGCATGTGTTAGCTTAGCATTGTGAAGTGTTATAAAGGAAATTAGACCTAAAATCAATAATTCAGAGTTGCATGCGAACTTAGGGTGAACTCAAGTTTTTTTTAAAAGGGTTTTAAAATTGGATTGAGATAGACCTAAGTTCAAGTCGTTCTAAAGAGTTTAGTAACCTAGATTAATCTTTTAAAAGCGGTTTAATAGGATTAAATTGGTTGAAATAAAAGATTAAATTTGTTGTAAACCTATCTATAAGGGACCTTTTGTCTAAGGCGGGTTCTGGCTAGGCTGGGGTTCTTAAGTTGACAGAAACGTAACACCTCTACTTGGGAACCTACCTGGAAAGATGAATTAGATAGATTTTCAACAAGCATGCGACGTTTTGGTCAAAGACTTCGTTAAATAGTTTAAAGGATGATGATCAAAAGTTCTTCAACTATCCAAGGTAAAAGTTACTCTTAGGAAAACCTAAAAGTCACTTAGTTAAAATTCTTAGCCGTGTTTTTTTCTAAGTAAGCTAAACCCTAGGTTATAAAATACTCAGTGGGAGGAGAAGGCGTATCAGATATGTCTATGATTCCACTCACATTTCTCCCTGTATGTTCACACCGTGAGATTCATGCTTGGCCTCGAGATGCCCACGATGCATCCCCCTTCGGATGGTGTTTGCATGGGTCAATATCAAGGTGGATGGAGAGAGTATTTATAGTAAGTGGGTGAAGGGTGTGTGTCAACACGTCCTATGGTCTGTCATCGATTCACACCGTGATATCATTCTGTATGCCCTCGTGTCACCTTCGGAGCGGCCCCTTTGGATGGGTTTTTGTGCAGTTGGTCAATATCAAGGCGAACTCCAGAAATGGATAGGGTCACTTTAGGTTTTGCCCCAATCAGATTTTTTCCTTTCGGATTGGCCTTTTGGGACAGACCTTTAGGGCTTAAAATAGTGGGTCACACTTATGGAAGATTGTTAAGTAAGTTAAGATCTTCTGGCCAAATCAATGATGGCTAGACATTATCGGTGCAAGAGTTGTTCTGGTATTAATGACTGGTTGAGAATTTCTAAATTCAGAGGAGGGATAACTGACCTCCCTTAGGCGCCTTTTGTCCTAAACTTTTGAAGCGTCATTGCGAAACTAGATGTCACACGAGGTTCATGTTAGTTTCGCTAAAACCTTATTGGATGTTGTTTTGTTTTACGACAGGTATTTGCTTAAAACCTAACGTATGTCAATGTGTTTTTCTTTTCAGCAACTCGTTCGTATTTCCGTTTAAAGCTTTTAAAAATGATCGATTATTTACAGTGAAAAGAATCGTGAACGAATTTCGTGACAAACGACCTCTATCCCACTACTCTCCAAAAGAGGAGACAAGACAGTAAATACGATTTATTGGTCTTGGAGACATGTCTGGTAGAGAATGATGATTCTGCCTGGATCCTTGATTTAGATTCTACCAATCATGTCAGTTCCTCTTACCAAGGATTCAGTTCCTGGAAAACGTTGCCACAAAAAGAGATGACTCTTCGAGTCGGTACTGGTGAGGTTGTTTCAGCTGTTGTTGTAGGCAAGCTGAAGTTATTTATTGACAAGAAACGTTATCTGTTACTGGATAATGTTTTTTGTAGTTCCTCATATTAAGAGGAACTTAATCTCGATTTCTTGTCTCATTGAACAAGGCTACACCATCTCCTTTTCTAAGAATAAAGTATTTATTTTCAAGAATGGAATGGAGATTAGTTATGATTCAATGGAAAATAACCTATATGTACTACGGCCGTTAGTAATAAAAGCCTTGTTTAACACTGAAATGTTCAGTACAACAACAACAGCTAAAAGACCAAAGGTTTCTCCAAAAGAAAACGCCCATCTTTGGTATCTTAGGTTAGGTTGCATCAACCTCAATAGGATTGAGAAGTTGGTGAAAAGTGGATTTCTAAAGAGTTTAGAAGAAAACTCCTTGCCGGTATGTGAATCATGCCTCGAAGGCAAGCTGACCAAACGACCTTTTACTGAAAAAGATTACAGAGCCAAGGAAGCTTTGAAGCTTGTACATTCATACCTCTATGGTTCGATGAATGTTAGAGCTCGAGGTGGGTATTAATATTTCATCTCTTTCATAGATGATTATTCAAGGTTTGGGTATCTCTTCCTAATGCAACGTAAGTCTGAAGCCCTTGACAAGTTCAAGTAGTATAAGGCTGAAGTTGAAAACTTGTTAGGTAAGAAGATAAAAATACTACGATCTGATTGTGGTGGAGAGTATATGGACCTCCAATTTCAGAACTATATGATAGAACATGGGATTGCATCCCAACTCTCGACCCCCGGTACACCTCAGCAAAATAGTGTATCAAAAAGGAGAGACAAAACCTTGTTGGATATGGTTCGGTCTATGATGAGTTATGCTCATCTTCCAAACTTGTTTTCGGGTTATGCAGTGCAGACTGCATGTTATATTCTGAACAACGTTCCCTCGAAAAGCGTTTCTGAGATACCTTTTGAGTTATGGAGAGGCCGTATAGGTAGTTTACGCCACTTCAGGATTTGGGGCTGTCCAGTACATGTGCTAGTGACTAACCTGATGAAGTTGGAACCGCGTTCGAAGGTTTGCCTCTTTGTAGGCTACCCCAAGGAAATGAGAGGAGGATACTTCTATGATCCGAGTGAGAACAAAGTGTTTGTTTCCACTAATTCTATCTTCTTAGAAGAAGATCACATGAGGGATTATAAGCCATGAAGTAAGCTTGTTTTACGTGAGCTCTCAAGTGAGACTGGGACTGCTGAGGGTTCAACAAGTGTTGTTTAACAGACTGACAAATCAACAAGAGTTGTTGAGGTCGAGATGTCTAGTCAACCAGCTCAAGAGTTGAGACTGCCTCGACGTAGTGGGAGGGTTATGAACCCACCAGATCATTACATGGGTTTGACTGAAGCCCACAACATCATTACGAATGATGGGGTCGAGGATCCATTGTCTTTTAAGAAAGCAATGGAGGATCTTGACAAAGATGAATGGTTAAGGCCATGAACCAGGAAATGGAGTCTATATACTTCAATAATGTCTGGGAGCTTGTTGATCCACCTGATGGGGTCAAACCTATTGGGTGTAAGTGGATCTATAAGCGAAAGGGAGATGTAGATGGAAAGGTGTAAACCTTTAAGGTTAGACTCGTGGAAAAGGGTTATACCCAGGTTAAGGGAGTTGACTATGAGGAAACTTTCTCACCTGTTGTCATGCTTAAGTCTATCAGGATTCTTCTATCCATAGCCACATTTTATGATTATGAAATATGGCAAATGGACGTCAAGACTGCCTTTCTGAATGGTAATCTTGAGGAGGCCATCTATATGACTCAACCAGAGGGGTTCGTAGTTCCAGATCAAGAGCAAAGAGTTTGCAAGTTTAATAAGTCCATTTATGGACTGAAACAAGCATCTCGATCTTGGAACATCATATTTGACACTACTGTCAAGTTGTTTGGCTTTGACCAGAACGTTGATGAGCCTTGTGTTTATAAAAATATCATCATCAGCTCAGTAGCTTTCCTGGTAATGTATGTGGATGATATCCTATTCATTGAGAATGATGTAGGATATTTGACTGACATTAAGAGTTGGCTAGCTGCCCAGTTCCAAATGAAAGATTTGGGTAAGGTACAATATGTTCTCGGGATCCAGATCATTCGGGATCGCAAGAACAAATGGTTAGCCCTATCTCAGGCATCATACATTGATCAAATGTTGATCAGGTAGA